>NC_084550.2:70977500-71280000 GCF_033978685.3 Nerophis lumbriciformis
TCAAGCGTCCTCTGCGCACGGCAAATCTATGCCACGCGCAAAATCAAATAAAAAAACAAGCGCATAACAATTTTCGACACACGGACACGACGGAGAAAACAGTTTTGGTCATCATTGTTCAAATATTGTAACGTCTGTCGAGACGCTTTGAGGACATGAATTCCATCCATCACTTTACTGACCAAAACTCTTTATTGTCGACCATAAACACATCACCAAAACATTAGTAAAAAAAAAAGATATCTAGCAAAAGTGGTCATTTTCTGCAGTATAAACCAGACCAAAAGCAACTTTGTTATATCAACAGCAGCCGCGCGCTCTTTCTCACTTGCGCCAACACATGCACATATGGCACTTAGCCAGTGATGCGTTTACAGCCACACAAAAAGTCGGACAACTCCAACACCACACATAAAGTGTAATTCCAGGTCGTTACTCTATGATTTACCAATCAAATGTGTGCTTATTCTAATGTCATTTATTAGGAATCTTCCATCCATCCATCCATCTTCTTCCGCTTATCCGAGGTCGGGTCGCGGGGGCAGCAGCCTAAGCAGGGAAGCCCAGACTTCCCTCTCCCCAGCCACTTCGTCCAGCTCCTCCCGGGGGATCCCGAGGCGTTCCCAGGCCAGCCGGGAGACATAGTCTTCCCAACGTGTCCTGGGTCTTCCCCGTGGCCTCCTACCGGTCGGACGTGCCCTAAACACCTCCCTAGGGAGGCGTTCGGGTGGCATCCTGACCAGATGCCCGAACCACCTCATCTGGTTCCTCTCGATGTGGAGGAGCAGCGGCTTTACTTTGAGCTCCCCCCGGATGACAGAGCTTCTCACCCTATCTCTAAGGGAGAGCCCTGCCACCCGGCGGAGGAAACTCATTTGGGCCGCTTGTACCCGTGATCTTGTCCTTTCGGTCATAACCCAAAGCTCATGACCATAGGTGAGGATGGGAACGTAGATCGACCGGTAAATTGAGAGCTTTGCCTTCCGGCTCAGCTCCTTCTTCGCCACAACGGATCGATACAGCGTCCGCATTACTGAAGACGCCGCACCGATCCGCCTGTCGATCTCACGATCCACTCTTCCCTCACTCGTGAACAAGACTCCGAGGTACTTGAACTCCTCCACTTGGGGCAGGGTCTCCTCCCCAACCCGAAGATGGCATTCCACCCTTTTCCGGGCGAGAACCATGGACTCGGACTTGGAGGTGCTGATTCTCATCCCAGTCGCTTCACACTCGCCTGCGAACCGATCCAGCGAGAGCTGAAGATCCTTATTAGGAATCTTCATTTATAAATATCAATCATGAAATGCTGTTAGTATATTAAATAAATACTAATAAAAATATATTTTTTTACAAACAGGAAGTTGCAGGAATGTACACATGATCCCCTGCTTACATCTCATTGTGCAACATGTGAATGTTTTAATGGGAACTAAATGCAATGTCTGAAAGGGGTACAAATTATTTCCAAAGCAGGACCTCCACCCAGACAAACAATACAAGTACACAGTTCATGAAAAACAATATCTGTTGTTATTGTCATTGCTGTCATTTGTTCAGGGACTTTTTGCCTTTGCTCACACACATGAACAATTAGAGGGAACATTGAATGGATGCATGTGTTTTCCAGTTTGACCTGAAGGAGAAGACAACCTTTCTCGGACAGAGAAAAGACTACTGGGATTACTTCTGCGACTGCCTGATTAAGATCAAGGGTGCTAATGATGGCATCCGTTTTGTAAAGTCCATCCCCGAGGTAATCCCATCGTGCACACCACCACTGACACACACACACACACACACGCACACACCAACCTGAGATGCAGCATTGCCGTGCAACACAAGCACGGACACAAATATACTGAGCGTTTAATCGTCTAAATAATCCTTTGGTCAGTCGCTCGGCGCCACTCACACACCAATTCATTTGGCTTCTTCCACCTGGGACAACTCTTCTTTCCTCTGCGTTTTCACAGGAATCTGAAGTGGTGAGCTTTTTCCTCAGACAACAAACCTCCCGAGTTAATGCACAGTTTGGTCTTAACTCACTTTTTAAAAAATGATATTTATTTTTGTTCTTGAACACTTAAGAATTGGTAGCAGCTACTGTATGTTTTTGTCACGTTTATTGACCCGCAGATGATGACAGCGGTACCAAAACCCTCACAAATACATACCTGCCAACTACTCCGGTTTTCCCGTAATTAGTACGGTTTTCATCAACCTATTCCGGGTTACGGTTGCAGTGATAAAAAATACGGTTTTTCATTAATTAAAAAAAAAAATTTTTTTTTAAATGCGCGAGGCTATTTATAGCACCGCTGCCAAGCACGAGGCACCTGTTGTCATTGTTTCCAAACGAGCGAACGATCATGGAATCAGCCGGAGAAAAATGGCAAACGAGTCTTAAACCGAAAAGAAAACTGCAGTCATTCCGTGAAGAATATTCAAAAGCCTATCCGGGAATAATTATCCGTTCCAAAAAGGGTGAAAACTACGCGGATTGCACCTTGTGCAGACAAGATTTTTCGATCGGACACGGAGGAATTAGCCATGTAAAAGACCACGTTGGGACAAAAAAACACAAGTCTAATGCCATTGCTAGCGATACAAGTGGAAAACTTTCAACGTTTTTCGGATTTTAGCCACAAAAAGGTAATGACACCAATGTTATCTATTGGAATTGTTTAGTACTGTTATACTGTTAAAAGTGTTTATACTATTTATGCTTTCAAGTCCAAGTTGAAGAAATCTTGTTAAATGTTGACAGCATAACTACCAAAATACAGAAGTATGTCCTTAATATTTTTGCAGTGCTATTTCTGTTGAAAAGTTCAAATGATTACATTAGAGATGTGATGTGCCACTTTTCAAGTGTCTGATGGCTTAAATTCATTTTCATGAATTTTTCATATTTTGAATTCTTTTGAAAGGCTTACAAAAAAACTACATTTGAATTGTAATTCCATGCTATTGACAGGACTATTAATTTTAATGAAGTTAGCTTACCATGTTTACAGTATGATAATTGTGATAGAAATGTGAATTTTAGGCACAGAATATTTTTTTACAATTGAACAAGGCAGTAGATTATACAAGCTTGGACAGAAAGTTAATAATGACACCAATTTTTTTTTTAATGGAATTGTTTAGTACTGTTTTACCATTTGTTTACTGTAAAAAGTGTTTATACTTTCAATGAACAAATTGAAGTCTTGTGAAAGGTTGACAGGATAACTGGCATTAACTGTCAAAATAATTTCAAACTATTGAAGTTATCTTACAGAATAAACATGTCAATCAACCCATATGATTTTTGCTGTAATATTTTTGTTTTGAAAAGTCACTGTGACTGATAGAAAAGTGATGGTTTTAGCAACATTTTAACCTGTCTGAATGCTAATAATCATTTTGCGTCGGGGGGCGAAGCCTGAACCCCCCACCAGGACTTTGTCCTGGACCTACCGGGGCCTGCGGCCCCTGGACCCTGGCTACTAGGTTTTTCTGATTTCAAAAGTTGGCAGGTATGCAAATAATAGGGGTTCAAAAAAAATAAAAAAATAAAAACATTCATTCATTTTCTGCGGTAATAACTTAGAATTTACAACTATCTATATGAATTCCCAAATAGCACTCACTCACATCGCTAATGTTTGTTTTGCTCAATAAATGCAGATCAAGTTCATGCAATTTAATGCTCATATTTTTCATGGAAAAAAAAATCTAATTTCATTCTGTTTTCATTTGTGTTACAGTAGGTCACACTATAATATGATTGTAATGAATTTAGTTCATAAGTAAAAAAATATACAATTATTATTATAATAGAATTCTAATTCAAGTAAAAATTAAAGCTGCAAGCAGCATTGGTCGGGCCCGCGTATTTGGCAGGTGCTAGTCCTAAGTGTCCCAAGACTTTTGTCTAGTGTACCTACCTTGTCTGCATTGTGTGGGCACGTTGGTGCTTCCTGCTTTTAAGCAGCCATCTTAAAAAAACAGCAGCGCAGCAGCATCAGCGCAGCGGGTCTTTGAAGGGTCATAAAATTAAAACCGGAGCAGGTATTAAAACGCTGTTCTGTTATTTTATGCACAAGGGTTTAATCTCTCTCCTGTGTTAGTTTGAAGCCGAAACGACAAACGCGCTCAGAGGAGATAGATTTTGAAGAAAGGTGACCGTTTTTTTTACAAAACTTTTGTTTTGAAGGGGGAATAGCAAACTTCCTGTAGATTTTTGCTGGGGGTTGTCAATTTATGAAATGTAGGTCTAAGTGAGACCTACGAAGAGGTTTTTGTTTCATGTCTCTCCGACCTTCCCAGTGGGAGTTACAGGCAGTTATGTCATTTTTTTCTTCCGAGGAGCAGTTTTTTCTCCGTTTTATTCAAAAATTGCTCTAGAGCGCAATTTTTAAATTTGGGGTTAGGTTTTTTCATTAGATCGCAATTTTTGCCAGTCCTGATGTGTGCGTTCAGTTTGGTGAGTTTTGAAGCGTGTTAAGGGGGTCAAATTACAGCTCAAAGAGGCAAAAGTTACTGTTTTTAGTACTTTTTTGTCTTGAAGGGGGAATTGCCAACTACCTGTTGATTTTTGCCCGAGGATATACAATTATGAAAGGTAGGTCTAAGTCAGACCTACATAGAGGTTTTTGTTTCATGTCTCTCCGACCTTCCTAGTGGGAGTTACAGGCAGTCTAGTTTTTTTTCTTCCCTAGGGGGCGCTAGAGCGCAATTTTGAGTTTTGTGGTTCGTTTTTTTTTTTTAAAAAAAGGCAATTTTCGCAGGTCCTGATGTTTGGGTCAAATATGGTGAGTTTTGAAGCATGTTAAGTGGGTCAAATTACAGTTTAATGTGGCGGCGGAAGAATAAAGAATAAAGAAGAAAACCTTACAAATTCAATAGGTCCTTATGTCCCATTGCATAAGGACTCCCTTTGGGAGTCCTTATACAATGGGCCATGCGGGCCCTAATAAGTTGTATCAGTTGAGCTTTATTTGGCCTATTAGAGTTACCTTGCCATGTATACCCTTGATTCTGAACTCATCCTAAATACATCAAAAACCCATTTACAGACATTATATATACACCATACATCACAGGGTTCAATTTCTCTTTCGGTAGTCTTGTGTTGTGTTCCATCAGGCACAAATATGAAGGTCCCTCCAGCTGGTGTCCTGGAAGGAGGCTGTCTTACGCAAATCTCTCCATCTGCTAATGTAGCTAAGACGTTAGACTTGCAGAGGGACACTGGTGCAACGCTGAGGAGGCCTTTCTTTTTTTAATAAACAAAAGGGATCTATTTTCCAAAAGCATAAAGTTAAGAATGCTGCTCATATTATTAGTCTGTTTGGATTATGGACAGAGGTGGGTAGAGTGGCCAGAAATTGTACTCAAGTAAGAGTACTGTTACTTTAGAGATTTATTACTCAAGTAAAAGTAAGGAGTAGTCACCCAAATATTTACTTGAGTAAAAGTAAAAAGTATGTTGTGAAAAAACTACTCAAGTACTGAGTAACTGATGAGTAACATATACACACACACACATATATATATATATATATATATATATATATATATATATATATATATATATATACATACATACATTGATATACACAGTATATAATTTATATTTATTTATTTTGCCGTTTTTGTTTACATGTTAAAGGTGTTTTAATGAATATACATGCATGTTTAACACATATAGATTCCTTTCTTTCATGAAGACAAGAATATAAGTTGGTGTATTACCTGATTCTGATGACTTGCATTGATTGTAATCAGACAGTAGTGATGATAACGTCCACGTTTTCAAATGGAGGAGAAAAAAAGTTCCTCCTTTCTGTCTAATACCACATGAAAGTGGTTGGTTTTTGGCTTCTTATTCGTCCAGCTTCCATATTCGTTTTTATACACTTTACAAGAAATACATTGGCGGCAAACTCCGTAGCTTGCTAGCTTGTTTGCGCTGGCTTTCGGAGACTCTTATTTTGAAAGCGCAGGCGCGATGGAGCGGCACTTTTATTGTGAAGACAGGAACTGTGCAGTCAGTCTTTAGGCTTTTGACGGGATGTACGGTTGAAATAAAAAAGGGTATTTTTTTCCTTCACACTTTTGATTTATTGATTGGAACTTTTATTAGTAGATTGCACAGTACAGTATATATTCCGTACAATTGACCACTAAATGGTAACACCCCAATAAGTTTTTCAACTTGTTTAAGTCAGGTCATGTGACCGCCTGGCTCTGTTTGATTGGTCCAACGTCACCAGTGACTGCATCTGATTGGTGGAACGGAGTGAACGTCACCAGTGACTGTATTTGTTGAAACGCAGGCACTATGAAGGTCTGTCTGACAGACCAAAACAAACAAAGCGTGCATTAACAGATCGATCAAAATTAGTAGCGAGCTGAATGTAGATAAAAGTAGCGGAGTAAAAGTAGCGGAGTAAAAGTAGCGTTTCTTCTCTATAAATATACTCAAGTAAAAGTAAAAGTATGTTGCATTAAAACTACTCTTAGAAGTACAATTTATCCCAAAAGTTACTCAAGTAGATGTAACGGAGTAAATGTAGCGCGTTACTACCCACCTCTGATTATGGACAATTTGCCATTTTACCAACTGTAAAGACACAGTATTTAAATATCCAGTCCATGATCTGTTATCAATTTTGTTATTGTGTGTGTGTCCTCAGTTAAAAACCTCTCTAGGTAAAGGAAGGGCCTTTATCCGCTACTCGCTTGTTCACCAGCGTCTTGCGGACACGTTGCAGCAGTGTCTCATTAATCAGAAAGTCACAAGGTCAGTAAGAAAGCATACACACACATACAAATACAACTACATTTGTTGTCAGCAAGGTTTTATGTAAGGTGCCTATTTTGCAGTGTTTTTTTTCCCAGGAAGTGTGACTCCCTCTTCCTTATTTGTTTGTTTTAGTTCTACTTTCGCACTACCTACTCACTTCTCAAAAACAAAAACTCCACTTGAATTGGAGACAGGATATGCTTCTATGCAATGTGTAATCCACAATAGTAAACATATTGTTAAATGACATACAACAACTATTGTAGTTGCAATATATTTATCTGTACAGTAATCTATTTATTTATATCTGCACCTTATTGCCTTTTTATCCTACACTACCATGAGCTAATGCAACGAAATTTTGTTCTTATCTGTACTGTAAAGTTCAAATTTGAATGACAATAATAAGGAAGTCTAAGTCTAAGTGTACCTCCATATTCCTCAGCAACTGGTATTATGCTCGGAGTCCATTCCTGGACCCCCGCATCACCTCGGACATCATAAACCACCTGTACGAACTCAACCAGATCCAATTTGACTTGGCAGCCCAAGGTTACGGTCTCGACGTTGACTGGCCGGCCTTTGCCAGGTAACTGTCGCTGACTTGTGTTGACATCAGCTGATGAAGACTTGTTTTGTTTTTGAAAAGCCTAACCTCAACTGAGACTGACACCCATTTCTACTACATGGTACCTTCTGGTCGTTAGACATAGTGCCTGGTCAACCGAGTCCCAAGCATGAATAGAAACTACAAACTAAACATACACACTAGAATTAGCTTACTCTGTTCATCCAAGTGTGGATGCTGCAGTGTAATTAATACACTTTTTTGCGGTCCTCAGTTTCCTCATGGATAAAATGTGTCTCTTTACTCTTGTCCTTTTTTTTGGTAAAAGTTAGAAGATTTATTTGACTTGACATGAATCAACTTCATTTCTTGCTTTTCTTCATATGGAAGACGGACATTAGGGGCTGGCTCATCATTCCTGTGGAGGCCTCCTAGTCGTTGCTCCAGTGTCAACAGTCTGGTCAGCAGCTATTCCCAGATCCAGGTATAACATATAAAAACACATGACGTTTTTGTTTGAAGATGAGATGCAAAAGGTCCTATGTTCCATCTGCCATCCAGGATAAGGAGGTCCCAATCCCAGACTTGAGTCACTTAACTGATCTTGGAGGCCAGGGAGAAGCCTCACCCTGTGGCATTGCAGAGAATCTCCCCTTTGACCTCGCTCAATCCGAGCTAAGGCAGCACAAGCATCTGGCACGGGTGGAGGAACTGAACAAAGAGGCGGCACAGCTGAAAGATGTCGTGAAGAAGCTTCAGGGCCAGTTGGTAGAAGCTCAGAAGACCACGGGCCCCCCGCCTACTACAAAGATGGATGTCAGTAATCACTATCAGACATGTTGGGAGGGTAAAAACAATGAGCTTCAGAATAGATTGACAGCCACTGAGAACAAAAACATGGAGCTTCGGTCAAAGCTGGATGAGGCTCTTAAAGAAAAGAAAAGCTATTGCGACTCTGCCTGGAAGATCCAGGAACTTGTGGAGAAACTGAAGATGGTGGAGGAAGAGAAGCTGGAGGCCAAGAGGGAGGCAGATGACAGAGCCAGGCATTTAGAGCGTATGTCTCAGGAGCTGAAAATAAAGGAAGAAGAGTTTAGGACCAGCACAGAGAAGCTGGCCAATGTCAAATCCAGGGCCAAGGATGAAGGCGAGGACACCCTCAAGCGTCTGGAGGAGCTCCAGGGTGCCGTCAGTCGCATTCAGGGAGCCTTGTCGCTGAAAGAGAAAGAGAGCGGAAACTTGAGAGCGCAACTTCAGCACCTGCAGGCCTCGCTAGAGTGCAGAGAACGACAAGCGGAGGACCTGCGGAGGAGGCTGCAGGAGGAGCGTGACGAGATTGAGCGGAGATGCAGCGCCCGAGATAGCCAGAATGAAACTCTGGAGGTTCAAGTGCTGGATCTGCAAAAAAGCCTTAAAAACAGAGAGCGAGAGCTTACTGTCAGCTCAGAGAGGATCAAGCACTTGGAAGAACTTTTGGAGAAGCTGAATGTCGAGACAGGGACTCCGATTTCTAAAGCCGCTGAAGATGACACATTCGAACAGACTGGGAACCTCGACAACTACAAAGCCCAGCACTGCGAGCTGAATTTCACGATACTGCAAGCCCTTAAAAAGAGCGAAGAGAGCGTCGTTGAGCTAACTCGCAGCAGGGAAGCCTTGTTAGACCAGCTCGCTGCTTTGAGGGCTTCTGAGAAGCATCTCAAGGTAAGGTTGGAGGCTGCAGAGCTGTGCGTGAAAGAGCGTGAGAAGAAGTTTCTAGATAAAAACTGCCATTTGGAAGAGCTTGTAGAGAAGGCTTTTCTCGAGAAGGAGCGATCTGACACTCAACTGAAGAACATACAGCAGGAAAATGGAGAGCTCAGAGAGTTTCAGTCCTCGTTGAAGAATCAACTGGCCGAGGCTCAAGAGGAGCTAGACTTGCTTAGCGTCAAAGTGTCCAATTTGGACGAAAACCTCACAGAGTCCCAAAAAAAACACGCGGAGCTGCTGGTAAAAATCCAGGAACGGGAGGCACAGCTCCAAGAGCAGACGGCTCAATGTGGTCTTCTGCAGGCTCGAGCTGAGGAGCTTGAGAGCAGGGCCTCAGAGGTGCACGATGAAAAGGGGGCGTCTGAAAGCAATGAGAAAATGCCAAAGGTTCACCAGGAACATCTGACATCTGAGAACAAAGAAGGTCCTTTCAGGCTGGTGATCGCTGAAGCTCAGCTGGAGCTCAACCTGAGGGAGGTGCACCGGCTCAGGGAGGACGTGGTGGAGCTCAGGGCTCAGCTGCTGTCCGGCACGGAGGAGAGAATGAAAGCTCAGGCCCTTCAGGAAGTGACAGAGGCCTCCAGGGAGGATCTTAGAGTCTTGACAGAACAACTCAAGGCTCAAGTGGAGGAGCTTAACAGGCGGCACGTAGATGAAATTCTGCGTTCTCGTGAGCGTGAGGATGTGCTGATCCGCGAGCGAGATGGTGAGGCCCAGGCTCGGACCGGCCTCGCTGCAGAGGTAACGGCTTCTGGAGAGGAGCTGCACAAGCTCAAGCAGCGCTATGACGCCACGTGCCTGGAGAACAGTGACTCCAGGGAGGCATTGCACCGGGCCAACACTGAAACCGCCGAGCTGGGAGTCCGTGTGTGCATGCTCACGGCCGAAAAGGAGGAGGCCGACCTGCGCTGGGAGAGCCTCTCCAAGAGGTTGCGTGAGCTGGAAGATGAAGCCTCAAAGGAGGACACAAGGTTGAACGCTCGCACAGAGCAGCTCCGCCTGGAAAACCAGCAGCTCCTCAGCAAGCTCCACCAAGAGAAGGGCCTGACGCAGAAGCTGCAGGAAGAACTTTACAAGGCCCAGAAGGAGATAGAGACGCTGCAGGAGAGAAGCCGTGAGGAGGTGGAGGCTTTCCGTGTGGAGTTGAGCAACCAGGCCTTCAGCCACAGCGGCCAACTGCAGGTAAGACAGACACCTTCAAAAAGTTGTGGGTGAAAAAGCTTACAGACAAGCTACATCATCATTTGTGTTGTCATTTAGAGTATGAATGAAGAGTTGATGGATGCGAGGTTACAGCTGATGTCCGAGCAGGAGAAAGCAGTCGAGATGGAGAACAAACTAAAGCGATTAGAGGTGAGAATATCTTAAAAGTCCCATGTTATAGTATTAGTCAACAAATGGAACTAGGTGTCAGAGGTGCAACAATAGTGCATTGGAAGTGCTTTGTCTTGAATCTGGCCTTCATGCTGTAATGCGGACAGTTTAAAGGGGCTTTTAGTAAGCCTTACTGGGAACACACCAGTTTGTGTGTCTATTGCTTTAATGCTAATTAACTGTGTCTCTAGCTTTAATGCTAAGAAATACAAAGTGTGTCCAAGAAGCACTATTGGGCACTTTTGACAAATACACTGTAACTGTGCACTTGTCCAACAATGGAAAACGCAACTAAGAAGTGGGACAGGAGGACACAAACATTAGCAACACTAGCATAGCTATGTTAGTAGGGAGGTGAATCTTACAACAACTCAGATTCAATTCTGATTCATTGAGTGACAATTTGATTTAGAATTCATTCTCAATTCAACACCTTTCTCAAAATATATGGTATAAAAAATATTACTAAGTTCTTTTAAAGCAAGTTACCGTATTTTCCGCACTATAAGGCGCACCGGTAGGGTTGGGTATCGTTTGAATTCGAACGATTCCGATTCTCGATTCCGATTCTTCTTGTACCATGCCGGGATCAATGTGTTTGACAGGTAGTCCCTGGAAGGTGGTATGTATTTTGGGTTGAGAGTTTTCACCATATCCCCGCAAACATAAACAAACATGTAATGTTGCTGTTACTGTTTAGCCCAGTATCAATTAGCTTAGCTCTAACGCTATTGCTTAACTAACCTAAATGTTGGAGATTCCACCTCTGAAAAGGGATGCAGTCTTTTGACTATGTGTGCAGTGACCTTTCAGTGGCACTCTTCCGTCTGTGGCACCGACATCTTCCCCATTGCCGCTACGGTGAACGGAGTACGCTGAGCACATCGCGGAGCCTGGCTTACTTACTTACTTACTTAGTCCTCTTGCACTTCAGGGCGCGTAGAGCCGACCATAGCAACCAGGTCTCTCCATCTGGGTCTGTTGTGGGCAAGGTGTTGAGCTTGTGCCATAGTCACATTGCAGGCCTTAAGGTCCTGGGCTAATACATCCAGCCAGCGAGTCCTGGGGGCGCCTCTAGGGCGTCTCCAGCCAGCTCGCTGCGGGTTGAAGTCCAGGATTTTGCACGTGGGGTGTTCCCCCGGCAGGCGGATGACATGGCCATACCAGCGCACTCGCCGCATTGCTGCGAGGCGAGAGGCTGGGAGCTGTTGGGTTAGCTCTCTTAGGGTCTTGTTGGTGACATGCTGGCTCCACGTGATGCCTTCTATCCTCCTGAGGGCTCTGGAATCAAAGCCATCTAGCCTGGCCGCTAGGATGTTATTCAGCGGCCATGTTTCCGAGCCGTACAGAAGGACAGATATGACAGAGGAATTGTAGACCCTCAACTTGGTGTCCCGAGATATGTGCCGGTGTCGCCACAACGGTCTCCACAGGGACTGCATGACGGAGGCTGCAAGGGCGCGACGGCGGTCCACCTCTCGTTTGAGGTCGCCGGTGTTGGTGACTGTCGAGCCGAGGTATCTGATGGTAGGGACAAAGTGGACAGGGGTATCCTCAAATAAAAAGGGTGGTGGGTCTGGTCCATCGCCGAGCGGAGCCTGGCTAGCAGGTTGTAAATTGTCTATGAAAAAATACGCGGGCTAATTTGTTAGCTGCCTCAACGTTGGCGCAAAACACATTATTTATTGCATATATATTGTTTTACTTACCGGATTCGGACTGCAGTGCAGTCACCGAGGCTGGGTGTCGCAGTTAGAGGAAGAGGCAGAGGAGGACGGTCGGCGCAGCGCGTCGAAGACGGGACACGCATTTATTTGTACTCCATGAACTCGGAGGTGCTTCATCATGTTCGACGTGCACCCTCCTAAGCACGAAACAGTCCTGTCGCACGTGTTACATTTCGCCGATATTTCATTTTTTTTAGTAAAATAAAGCCACACTTTCGACCGCCGACGCCCGCTATCCATGCTTGACTGACTCGCTCGGCTACATAGGCTCGGCTATGCTAACACTTCCGGCGGTGGGCGCTTCTTCGTTGGTGTTCAGCGGCTTCTTCTTCCAGTCGGCGGACTTATTCTTTTTTTCCGGTCGGCGGACTGGGTATCGAAACTAGGAATCGAAATATAAACTTTTGAACGGTTCCGGGAGAATCGGAAAGTTAGTCCCGGTTCCAATCGATACTCGATACTCGATACCCAACCCTACGCACCGGATTATAAGGCGCACCTTCAATGAATGGCCTATTTTAAAACTTTGTTCATATATAAGGCGCACCGCACTATAAGGCGCATAGAATAGACGCTACAGTAGAGGCTGGGGTTACGTTATGCATCCATTAGATGGAGCTGCTCTAAAGGGAATGTCAACAAAACAAATAGTGATTGTACTGACACTTCTACTTGCTGCTCTCTGTTCAACAACCCACTGTTCCAGTTTGTCCTCCAACTGTAGCCATCTCGCTTTGTTCCCTCGGAAACTCTGTTTAGTCTTCTTTACTTGGCGCAGGTCATGTTGCTTCCTCCACTTCCGCACTATTTAATCGTTAATGTTAAATTCTCTCGCTTCTGCTCTATTCCCGTGTTCTACTGCGTGACTGATCGCCTTGAGTTTAAACTCTGCGAAGTAAGCGTGTCTCTTAATAGGAGCCATTTTTGGGTCTTTACATAAAGTTTAGGTCTCGCAACTACGGTAATCAGCCGCCGACTTCATTTTCCCCCATAGAAGAAGAAGCGCTTCTTCTTCTACGGTAAGCAGCCGTAGAAGGAGGAAAATGAAGTCGGCGTAGTTACCGTAGTTGCGAGACTTGTGGCTCAATAATTGTCCATATATAAGGCGCACCGGATTATAAGATGCACTGTCAGCTTTTGAGGAAATTGGAGGTTTTTACCTGTATAATCAGTGTCAGAGCTTGGTCCGCATTGCCGGCAGTAAGTCGGACACGTTTCCAGTGAGGGTTGGACTCCGCCAAGGCTGCCCTTTGTCACCGATTCTGTTCATAACCTTTATGGACAGAATTTCTAGGCGCAGTCAGGGCGTTGAGGGTATCTGGTTTGGTGGCTGCAGGATTAGGTCTCTGCTATTTGCAGATGATGTGGTCCTGATGGCTTCCTCCGGCCAAGATCTTCAGCTCTCACTGGATCGGTTCGCAGCCGAGTGTGAAGCGACTGGGATGGGAATCAGCACCTCCAAGTTCGAGTCCATGGTTCTCTCCCGGAAAAGGGTGGAGTGCCATCTCCGGGTTGGGGAGGAGATCTTGCCCCAAGTGGAGGAGTTCAAGTACCTCGGAGTCTTGTTCACGAGTGGGGGAAGAGTGGATCGTGAGATCGACAGACGGATCGGTGCGGCGTCCTCAGTAATGCGGACGCTGTATCGATCCGTTGTGGTGAAGAAGGAGCTGAGCCGGTAGGGAAAGCTCTCGATTTACCGGTCGATCTACGTTCCCATCCTCACCTATGGTCATGAGCTTTGGGTCATGACCGAAAGGACAAGATCACGGGTACAAGCGGCCGAAATGAGTTTCCTCCGCCGAGTGGCGGGGCTCTCCCTTAGAGATAGGGTGAGAAGCTCTGTCATTCGGGGGGAGCTCAAAGTAAAGCCGCTGCTCCTCCACATGGAGAGGAGCCAGATGAGGTGGTTCGGGCATCTGGTCAGGATGCCACCCGAACGCCTCCCTAGGAAGGTGTTTCGGGCACGTCCGACCGGTAGGAGGCCACGGGGAAGACCCAGGACACGCTGGGAAGACTATGTCTCCCGGCTGGCCTGGGAACGCCTCGGGATCCCCCGGGAGGAGCTGGACGAAGTGGCTGGGGAGAGGGAAGTCTGGGCTTCCCTGCTTAAGCTGCTGCCCCCGCGACCCGACCTCGGATAAGCGGAAGAAGATGGATGGATGGATGGATGGATGGAGGTTTTTAGGTGCGCCTTATAGTACGGAAAATACGGTACATGTTTAAAAAGTTCCTCTTGTCTTCTGACTTATGCACACAGCACACAGTGATTCAGATGTGAATGAATGTTATTTGATTACCCCTATATGTTAGCTGCATGCTAAACAGTATACTCACATTTTAACAAGTTAGGTTTCTAGGTTAGCCTATAACAAGAAAAAAAAAAATCTAACTAGTCTCACAACTCCCATGTCTGTAGCTGACAGTTGGCAGAGCCCCCGGCTTTATTTTGAGATGCATAGTTTTTTCCAAAACTGTCGTCCGTGACGTGGTGGCATATACACGAGGTGGGCTCATTAAGCTGTGGACAGGAGGTCAGAGTTGTCCATTCTTCAACTTCAAAAACAAAGAACTGAAGCAAACACGTGAGAGAGATGATAGGTTTTTCTCTAATTTGGCGTACTTCTTTGAAAATACACTGTTGAATGTTAAACACCACATTACAGCACTAATATGATGCTCCTGACGATAATGATGTTACTATTACACATCTTTCGTAACTCATAAATAATCCTCATATAGAAAGAAGGCAGTTGTACAGTTAGAAGGGAACTAAATACACTTTAAAGGAGAAGTGAGATACAGTATCACTCCTGGTATGTAATTAATATTGCTCATAAGAAATACTGTTAGATGAACATTATTTTTATTATTATTTTTTAGGGGTGTAACGGTACGTGTATTTGTATTGAACCGTTTCGGTACTGGGGTTTCGGTTCGAGTTTCCACACAAACATATTAAGTAGCCGCCTGCGCTTCCTTCTGCCTCTGTCTCTGTCAGGACTCTACACAGCACCCAGCATTGTCCCACCCACACAACCATCTGATTGGTTACAAACAGAGTGGTAACAGCCAATCAGCAGTGCGTATTCAGAGCGCATGTAGTCAGTGCTTAACGTTTAGCAGGTAAGCATCAGGCAGCGGACTTTCCCCAAATGATAATAAACACCTCCCAGTCAACTACTAGTAACATCACTATGAGCCCGTTGACCTTCTAGAAACCTAAACGGCAGATCAGCTCGCTCGTAGTCCTGGCTTGAGGTGAAGGCTAATTCGCTATTAGCATAACGTTAGCTCATTTTGCGGTGTGTGTGTGTGTGTGTTACGGACAGCAAAGCCCTGTCTGTCTGTTATTTCACTTTACCTTTTTCTGTGTTGATTGAGCTGTGTTGAAGCAGGACATTATCATACCTGCCAACTACTCCGGTTTTCCCGTAATTAGTACGGTTTTCATCAACCTATTCCGGGTTACGGTTGCAGTGATAAAAAATACGGTTTTTCATTAATTAAAAAAAAATACTTTTTTTAAATGCGCGAGGCTATTTATAGCACCGCTGCCAAGCACGAGGCACCTGTTGCCATTGTTTCCAAACGAGCGAACGATCATGGAATCAGCCGGAGAAACATCGCAAACGAGTCTTAAACCGAAAAGAAAACTGCAGTCATTCCGTGAAGAATATTCAAAAGCCTATCCGGGAATAATTATCCGTTCCAAAAAGGGTGAAAACTACGTGAATTGCACCTTGTGCAGACAAGATTTTTCGATCGGACACGGAGGAATTAGCGATGTAAAAGACCACGTTGGGACAAAAAAACACAAGTCTAATGCCGTTGCTAGCGATGCAAGTGGAAAACTTTCAACGTTTTTCGGATTTTAGCCACAAAAAGGTAATGACACCAATGTTATCTATTGGAATTGTTTAGTACTGTTATACTGTTAAAAGTGTTTATACTATTTATGCTTTCAAGTCCAAGTTGAAGAAATCTTGTTAAATGTTGACAGCATAACTACCAAAATACAGAAGTATGTCCTTAATATTTTTGCAGTGCTATTTCTGTTGAAAAGTTCAAATGATTACATTAGAGATGTGATGTGCCACTTTTCAAGTGTCTGATGGCTTCAATTCATTTTCATTAATTTTTCATATTTTGAATTCTTTTGAAAGGTTTACAAAAAAACTACATTTGAATTGTAATTCCATGCTATCGACAGGACTATTAATTTTAATGAAGTTAGCTTACCATGTTTACAGTATGATAATTGTGATAGAAATGTGAATTTTAGGCACAGAATATTTTATACAATTGAACAAGGCAGTAGATTATACAAGCTTGGACAGAAAGTTAATAATGACACCAATTTTTTTTTTAATGGAATTGTTTAGTACTGTTTTACCATTTGTTTACTGTAAAAAGTGTTTATACTGTTTATACTTTCAATCAACAAATTGAAGTCTTGTGAAAGGTTGACAGGATAACTGGCATTAACTGTCAAAATAATTTCAAACTATTGAAGTTAGCTTACAGAATAAACATGTCAATCAACCCATATGATCTTTGCTGTAATATTTTTGTTTTGAAAAGTCACTGTGACTGATAGAAAAGTGATGGTTTTAGCAACATTTTAACCTGTCTGAATGCAATCAATCATTTTGCGTCGGGGGGCGAAGCCTGAACCCCCCACCAGGACTTTGTCCTGGACCTACCGGGGCCTGCGGCCCCTGGACCCTGGCTACTAGGTTTTTCTGATTTCAAAAGTTGGCAGGTATGCATTATGTTAAATGAAGAGTTTCTGTCTCTGATAGTTGATATAATGATGTAAGTGCATCATTAAGCCTACATGAACTCCATGGTGTTCATGGATGAATAGTCTCTCCTATTGCTATTGTACCATTATTTCAGCTATAGTTACATTAATCATTAGTAATGGAGCAGCCTAGTTTTGAATGGCAGGGTCCCTGCTATCACATGTTGATACAAATATAACATTTACATAATAAAAATCAACTACAGGCTTCCCAAATGCTGTAATAAATTAAGCATGATGAGTTGACTTGAAACTGTTTAACGTTGCACTTTTTATATGTAGAAGGAGTTTTGTCATTTTATTTCATCTGAGCAACAACTTGAGGCATTTTAATGTTGATTAAAGTGGGCAGAATTATTATAGTGTTCCCAATGTTAAAAGGATAAAGCCATTGTTTAGAAATTTGGTAAATAATTCACCAAAACATTTATATTTTGTTGTTTTCTTACTGTACCGAAAATGAACCGAACCGTGACCTCTAAACCGAGGTAAGTACCTAACCGAAATGTTTGTGTACCGTTACACCCTTATTATTTTTACATTTGATAATTAAAGTTATTTATTGAGCTTTGTTTGGGCTGAGTTAAAAAGTCACGTTGGTGTAATGTCTAGGGTGGGTGATAGTTCTTGGACCATTTCAACTAAAACAAATCATCTCTTTAGATACAAGTTTACATACTTTAATGTGGTCGTCATACAGCAGATCTTTGCATACAAACGATGTCTCATTGTGACGCTGCCGTTGTTAGGCTGAGGCGCAGAGTTCCCGCCAACACCTAGTGGAGAAAGACATCCAGATGGCCCAGTCGGAAAATCTCACCCAGCAGCAAAAAGAGTTCATCCTTCTGAAAAATAATTTATCAAGGTGAGATGTTTGTATAATCATCCTTAAGCTTTAAAACCGTGTGTAGCAATCATCGGTGTGTTAAATTCCAGCATGGAGTTTTTTTCCTACCATTTGATTGTTGTTTTTCTTTTCACTAATCGTCCTATGTTTAAGTTCAGAAGTGAGGAGGACCTGGAGAGGGCTCGGCGGGACTGTCTGGAGCTCAGGGACACTTTGAAAAGGCTCACATTGGACAAAGAGAACTTTGACCTGAGGACGGCCGTCGGAGTTGACGAGCTGTACCGCACAATGGTGGAGGAGAGGATTGTGAAGCTCATCAGGTATACATATGCTGTAAATTCACCGTTAACATCGCAACCGCTCACACTTAACTTAACTTGTAGGGAGAAGGACGAACTGTGGCAGAAGATGGACGCCCTGGAGTTTGAGAAAAAGCTGCGAGACGAGGAGACGGAGCGGGACGTCAACTACTGCCTGAGCTGTCACACTCCCTTCGGATGGTGGCTCCGCAAATACTACTGCAGGTCGGACGGACACCACATTCATGTTCCACTCCCCCACATTACTTCTGACATTTAATGGCTCATTTCACGCTCGTTAAAAGTGCTTGGCTGTGTCTCAATTTATGCACTTCCATGACTACACTTTGTATTTTGACCACACTTAGAAATACATCAAAATGCAAAGTGCTGTCACTACCCGGATGTTGCACTCAACAATGATGTGTTTACAGCGATCGACACTAACTGCCCTCAATAATCGCTATCTTGGCTACGCAGCGAAAGAGGAGCGTTCCATTTGTACTGGGAACGCAGTTCCAAGTCGGAATTTCAATTGGAATGCGCCACGAGGTTGGATTTACAACTTGGAAAGTTGGAGTATTCTCATCAACCCCGAGTTCGTTTTCAAAGCTGCTCTGGATGTAAACAGTGATATTCGCTTCTATAATATCCGTTGTTAGCACTTCTGATTAGTTTCTGTCGCAGTTAATCAGCCATAAACAATGTATGTTTATATATGGTGACGTCACACTACATTTATACATACGTTCCTCATCGCTAGCAATAGCGTCTGTGTTTTCTCTTCATCATACCTGCCAACTACTCCGGTTTTCCCGTAATTAGTACGGTTTTCATCAACCTATTCCGGGTTACGGTTGCAGTGATAAAAAATACATTTTTTCATTAATTAAAACATTTTTTTTTTTTTAAGTTTTATTCACGAAATCGCGTAACAACAATGACAATCGACACTGCTTCCCGTAACTTCCTATCGAGCCATTCCGAATGCCATGCGCGAGGCTATTTATAGCACCGCTGCCAAGCACGAGGCACCAGTTGTCATTGTTTCCAAACGAGCGAACGATCATGGAATCAGCCGGAGAAAAATGGCAAACGAGTCTTAAACCGAAAAGAAAACTGCAGTCATTCCGTGAAGAATATTCAAAAGCCTATCCGGGAATAATTATCCGTTCCAAAAAGGGTGAAAACTACGCGACTACGTGCAGACAAGATTTTTCGATCGGACACGGAGGAATTAGCGATGTAAAAGACCACGTTGGGACAAAAAAACACAAGTCTAATGCCGTTGCTAGCGATACAAGTGGAAAACTTTCAATGTTTTTCGGATTTTAGCCACAAAAAGGTAATGACACCAATGTTATCTATTGGAATTGTTTAGTACTGTTATACTGTTAAAAGTGTTTATACTATTTATGCTTTCAAGTCCAAGTTGAAGAAATCTTGTTAAATGTTGACAGCATAACTACCAAAATACAGAAGTATGTCCTTAATATTTTTGCAGTGCTATTTCTGTTGAAAAGTTCAAATGATTACATTAGAGATGTGATGTGCCACTTTTCAAGTGTCTGATGGCTTCAATTAATTTTCGTAAATTTTTCATATTTTGAATTCTTTTGAAAGGCTTACAAAAAAACTACATTTGAATTGTAATTCCATGCTATTGACAGGACTATTAATTTTAATGAAGTTAGCTTACCATGTTTACAGTATGATCATTGTGATAGAAATGTGAATTTTAGGCACATAATATTTTTTACAATTGAACAAGGCAGTAGATTATACGAGCTTGGACAGAAAGTTAATAATGACACCATTTTTTTTTTTTATGGAATTGTTTAGTACTGTTTTACCATTTGTTTACTGTAAAAAGTGTTTATACTTTCAATTAACAAATTGAAGTCTTGTGAAAGGTTGACAGGATAACTGGCATTAACTGTCAAAATAATTTCAAACTATTGAAGTTAGCTTACAGAATAAACATGTCAATCAACCCATATGATTTTTGCTGTAATATTTTTGTTTTGAAAAGTCACTGTGACTGATAGAAAAGTGATGGTTTTAGCAACATTTTAACCTGTCTGAATGCAATCAATCATCAGGTTTTTCTGATTTCAAAAGTTGGCAGGTATGCAAACTATGAAAAAAAACTGCGACTTATAGACCCGAAAAGTACGGTAATAAAATAATTCAAATTGAAGTTATTTGTTGATTCAAAAACCTAGATATCAAATGATTTCAACCAGGCAAGCGAGGCACATTGTGACAGCACTTAAATACAAAATATCCTATCTAACAATTATTGCAAATATCTGTTTTTTTAAGCATGTTTTCTTTTAGCTTAAGACTAAGTTAAATAACCACTTTGAATGTATATCACCACAGATGTAGGGTGCTGTCAAAACATTACATTTTAGTGCTACCTCCTGAATTCATCTGACAAAATGCAAAATACAACTTGTTAGAAACGCCTTTCCTGTCTAGAGTAAAATAAGGTAAACTACCTGACAAATGTGTTTGATGCTTGACATTGCAATCAATAAATTCCTACTTCCAGATTATGTGGCCGCCCCTTCTGCCACTATTGCCTAGCCAGTGCAGTTGGACACCAGCAGAGCGGAGTCACAGAACGCTGCTGCAGGGACTGCTGCAATCAGCACAGCATAGAGGCTGAGCGCCCCCTACAGGAGGACATCATCACTAGCACGCCGGCCTCAGCCTTGAGCCGACTGTTGCAGCCCCTGAGAGTTGTGACCAGCCGTTCTGAAGGTGTGTTTGCATTGACGTAGACACAGCAAACAGGAGAACATTGTGATTCATGTAACGAGATCGGCGTGTAATCTCCAGGAGCGGACGACAATCTCGAGGATGGTGTGTTTGACATCATCACAGAAGAGGAAGTAAGTGGAGTCTATGATTGTGGCGGTTTTGCTGCAGCCTGCACTGCTGGGCACGGACAGCTGGAGGCAGCACAACTGTAAGTATCCCAGTTCAATTGATTTCCAATATTTCTGCTAAATACCAACTTCAGAACCTTCCACTTGTCCCTGAAACAACATTAAAGCAATTGCAATTTAAAGGCCCTTACAAATGCCGACATGGACACAAGTATTATCATTTGTCATCTCATCAGAGGTGGGTAGTAACGCGCTACATTTACTCCGTTACATCTACTTGAGTAACTTTTGGGATAAATTGTACTTCTAAGAGTAGTTTTAATGCAACATACTTTTACTTTTACTTGAGTATATTTATAGAGAAGAAACGCTACTTTTACTCCGCTACTTTTGTCTACATTCAGCTCGCTACTCGCTACTAATTTTTATCGATCTGTTAATGCACGCTTTGTTTGTTTTGGTCTGTCAGACAGACCTTCATAGTGCCTGCGTTTCAACAAATACAGTCACTGGTGACGTTCACTCCGTTCCACCAATCAGATGCAGTCACTGGGGACGTTGGACCAATCAAACAGAGCCAGGCGGTCACATGACCTGACTTAAACAAGCTGAAAAACTTATTGGGGTGTTACCATTTAGTGGTAAATTGTACAGAATATGTACTGTACTGTGCAATCTACTAATAAAAGTTTCAATCAATCAATCAATCAAAAGTGTGAAGGAAAAAAGACCCTTTTTTATTTCAACCGTACATCCCGTCAAAAGCCTAAAGACTGACTGCACAGTTCCTGTCCTCACAATAAAAGTGCCGCTCCATCGCGCCTGCGCTTTCAAAATAAGAGTCTCCGAAAGCAGCGCAAACAAGCGAGCAAGCGACGGAGTTTGCCGCCAATGTATTTCTTGTAAAGTGTATAAAAACGAATATGGAAGCTGGACAAATAAGAAGCCAAAAACCAACCACTTTCATGTGGTATTAGACAGAAAGGAGGAACTTTTTTTCTCCTCCATTTGAAAACGTGGATGTTATCATCACTACTGTCTGATTACAATCAATGCAAGTCATCAGAATCAGGTAATACACCAACTTATATTCTTGTCTTCATGAAAGAAAGGAATCTATATGTGTTAAACATGCATGTATATTCATTAAAACATCTTTAACATGTAAACAAAAACGGCAAAATAAAATAAATATAAATTATATACTGTATATATCAATGTATGTATATATATATATGTGTGTATATATATATAAATATATATTTGTATATATATATATATGTGTGTGTGTGTATATTACCCATCAGTTACTCAGTACTTGAGTAGTTTTTTCACAACATACTTTTTACTTTTACTCAAGTAAATATTTGGGTGACTACTCCTTACTTTTACTTGAGTAATAAATCTGTAAAGTAACAGTACTCTTACTTGAGTACAATTTCTGGCTACTCTACCCACCTCTGCATCTCATCCTATACAGAAGCAGCAGCACAAGGACGGTCCCATCAGAAGACAACCACAGAGGTGGTGCTGTGCAAGATGCTGAGATCTGCCTGCTCAAGTCTGGAGAACTCACGTAAATATTACACTTTTCTTGTTCACACTGCAGCATCCCGTTCACATGGTCTGTGTCACATGGTTGGACTTGGACAGGAAGTTTTTGATGATAGTTGATGTCGAAATAGGAAGTGCGCCTTTAATAGAGACATCAGAAGTGAAGTGAAACCAAGCCCAAATAGTGATATGCACTTCTGGGTTTCATGCATTGAATGCATCACATGCCTTGATAAACCTCACTAATCCTTTGTTATTTTACTAAATATAGCAATATATTTATATTCACTTTTTAAAATCAATTAAATGTATTAAGAAAAAAATAAAAATAAACAAACACAGCACATAACTTTAAATAAACTATCACGCAAATTTAGAGACAACTTTTTATTTAGAATATTTATATACATTCTATTTTATCATCTGACTATAAATAGTATACATTGATATATTTTATTTATATGTTTCTGTATTTTATTAAAAAAAAAAAGAAAGGGGTTAAAGACAATAAAGTAGTACATTTATTCATTTGTATTTATTTAGAAAAAAAATAAGAAGGCTAAATAAATACTATAGTGCCACATCTTAGAGGGCCGCTTATAACCTTAAATATAAGGGATGTAATTAGGGCTGGAACTAACAACTAATTTGATAATCGATTAATCTGTCGTTTATTACTTCGATTAATCGATTAATAATCGGATAAAAGAGACAAACTGCATTTCTATCCTTTCCAGTATTTTATTGAAAAAAACTGGCACCATATTTATTTTGATTATTGTTTCTCAGCTGTTTGTAAATGTTGCAGTTTATAAATAAATATTTATTTAAAAAAAAAAAAAAAGCCTCTGCGCATAGCATAGATCCAACAAATCTAAGGCTGCAGCTAACGATTATTTTTCTATCGATTAATCTATAGATTATTTTTTCGATTAATCGGTTAACCTATAGATTATTTTTTCGATTAATCTATAGATTTTTTTCCTTTTACCGATTATTTTTTTTATTTAAAATGAAGATGAAAAAATAAATGTTGGCCAGTTTTTTCAAAAGGCATGACTTTTATATACAAAAAAAAAGTATGGCCACTCAGTCAACATTGACAACAACATGACAAAATATTCTGTAACAATGTAAACATTTAAAACTTTTAACATTTAACAAAATTAAAAGTAGCTTATTTGCTTTTTAATGTGCAAATATAAACGTAAACATCCAGTGCAAATCTTAATATTCTGCAATAGTATAAGCATTTCTAAAGTAAAAGTATTGCTTATTTTGCTTTAAAATGTGCAAAAATAAAGATACACATCCAATACAAAAAAGTGCAAAACGAAATATTCTGTAACAGTGTAAACATTTCAACAAAAGTAAAAGTATTGCTTATTTTGCTTAATAACACAACAATGATAGTATGATTAAAGTGAAAGTTAATTGTTGGTTTGTACATAGTATATGTAACTGTTAATGTTGTAAAAGGTATTTGCACAACTAATTAACGTTAGCGTTAAAGAGGAGCGCGTCTTTGTAAACACTGAACAGGCATGCCAAACGCGCCTCTCAGAGCGAAACAGTGTTTTAGTTTATGAATTTACAACGCAGATACAAATGACACATTCATGATTTTGTGTAATGATGACAATGTATACTCACGCGGACGATTGACTAGTTGATGGTGATGGCAAGAACGCTGTCGGGTGTTTTCTTTTCAAATGTTCCTTCATAGCCGTTGTGCTGCTATGATAGGCCATTTCCGCTCGACACAGTGTGCATACAACAACTGTCAAGTGTTTTGCTTTTTTCGCTGTGCTTATCCCACACTTGAAGGGATGTACCAATGCTGAATGTGGCTTCTGGATTTCACTCAAAAGACCAGACCGTAGTTACTTTTTCCTTTTATTTTCCTTTAGTTTGCAACAGTTTTTCCAACCAAGAAACAGCTTCTTTTTTCTTCTTTAGTCTTTTTAGCAGTCTTTAGCAGTGTTAATAGACTTTAGTTTCTTTAGCTGTCATTAGCTGTCTTTAGTAGCCTTTAGTAGCCTTTAGCTTCTTTAGTAGGTGAAAAACCTTTAAGGACAAAACACCACAAGATTAACATGCTGTAAAAAATCAATCAATTATCAATCCCATAATTTACAACTATTAATTAGCTATCAAACTCTTAACCATTAAACAAGTGCAAGAAAATGGACACATCTTTTCCCTTTAAGTTAAAACAGATTTTAAATAAATTGTCTCAACATAAATGCACCAAGATACATATAAAATACATTTAACACCAGAAACACAATAGATAAATGCAACAGAAAACCCAATATGCAAATACATAAATACCTAACCAATTAACCACCTATTTAGATACATATTTAAAATCCATATTCAATATAAATATATTATTAATTTAGCAGTGAAACACTCAATCTTAAACGCTGTCTACTGGTAGAAAAATGCCCCTTTTTCTACGCCCTCACCAACACAGTTAAATCCAACACTTTAAATTGAGCGACTTCACCCTCCTGATGAAGCAAACTGCTCCAACATTTATCAAACTAAGCAAAGAATATCAACACTAAACAACAGTTACATAACACACTGTGTGTATTTAGCCTCCAGACTAAGCACGCTACATGCACACAACACCCCCCCCCCCCCCATCTCACCAGCGCAACAGGTGCGCCACACCCACGAAGAGAAATATTAAATCTTACATACTTTTGGTACAACTCTGGGTTATCTGTAATGAACTAAACCTTTTTCCACTCTGCGCTGGCGTCTTTTGTACTCCTTGATTTGACACAGCGGTCTAATTACCGGGCTCGCGCACCAGCAGATGAGACAGGAGCGCGCCGCGTTATACCTGCGCGCGAACGTAAACTGATCGGCTCTGATTTTATAAGCCGACTGGCCGAAATAATGCCGAATTATATACATTTGTTTATTGAAATACTCCCACACTTTTGACGACTTTTGGCGTGCTTTTTTTCCCTCGCTCGCACCGCTCGCATCATCTGCTTTGCGCTCCGCCATGACGGCAGTGTGACGTAAATATGTGACGCGTCGAAGCATAAAAACAACGTCGACGTATTTACGTAACCGATGACGTCGACTACGTCGACGCGTCGTTTCAGCCTTAAACGAATCGATGACTAAATTAATCGCCAACTATTTGTATAATCGATTAGTTGTTGCTGCCCTAGATGTAATGATACTGTATTAAAATCTTACAGTATGATATTGTCACAGTATTAAGGTCACAATATGATATTATTGTGGTATTGTCAATAAAAAAAATAAAGGCCTGGTTAAACTAGAATGTTAAGGACAAACACTCTTATTGTAAGTAAACCTAAACCGAATGCTCAAATGTTCTAATCATATTTATTAGGGATGTAACGGAAATTAAAAATGTCACGGGACAATATCGCTGTGTTAAGGCCACGGTACCATATTGTTGTGGTATATGTCAATAAAAAAAGACTTAAACATGTTATAGTGTGTAAAATGAAATGGGAGGAATGTTTATGGTAAGCACAGTTACTGTACCGTATTTTTCGGACTATAAGTCGCAGTTTTTTTCATAGTTTATAGTTAGCGATTAGGAGTGACAGATTGTTTGGTAAACGTATAGCACAGGGGTCCTCAAGTACAAATCTTGAAGGTCCACAAATGTTTTTTTGAAACAGGCTGGGTCCGTTTATTATCGGTCAAGCTTATATAGTAGCAGGAGGTAGGTAGTTTAGCATTTTCTTAAAATAAAACAAATATCCAATAAAATACATGAAATATTTTCTTTGAAACAAAAATAAATAAGAACTTTGAAAAAATGTGTCTTCTGCATTTGACCCATCCCTTGATCACCCCCTGGGAGGTGAGGGGAGCAGTGGGCAGCAGTGGCGCTGCGCCCGGGAAGAATTTTTGGTGATTTAACCCCCAATTCCAACCCTTGATGCTGAGTGCCAAGCAGAGAAGAATGCTGGTATGAGCTTTTAAACATAACCCGTTAACTGCTGCCAATCAAATGGTGAATAAGATACTCTTTAGGGTTCATATGTTTGTAAATCTGACTGTGATGAAGTCTGTGCCTCACCAGCCATCAACCTCACCGCACGTCACTGCTCTGTTGCTATTTGTTGTTGTGTCATAGATTTAACAAAAATCTTGCTTGATGTTTCATATGACTTTTTCAGCCTCGTGATTTCTTTTTTTCTTAGCTCTGAATCATGAGGAAATGTCTCTTCAAATTCGCGGTGCTCTTTCAGATAGTGACGTTTCAGATTTTCACTTTTCACCAGAGCAACAGTACTGTTGCATATTAGACACATTGGTCTGGTACTTGCAGTAGGTAGGATGAAAACATATTGCTCTGTCCATTCTTCCTTGAAACGTCGGTTTTCCCTGTCCACCTTTCTTTTACCAGCCTGAGCCAACTTGGAGCATGCCATTGTGATTTGATTCACATTCAGTGACTGACGAGTGAACAGTTAGCGAAGTAGCGATACGAGACAACTGTGTGCCTGCAGCGAAAGATTCCATGCACTGTGCACATGTGTATGACCCAGGTGGTAACAGCCTATCAGCGCGTCGTTGTGATCGAGATGACAACCCATACCCCGGAATTAGCCAATCAGAGTGGCGTTCTCTCGCTCTCACTCCGTCTCTCTCTCTTTCTCTCTCTGAGAGAGAGAGAAAGAGAGAGAGAGAGAGAGACGGAGTGAGTGAGACACGAGAAATGTAAACGAAACGTGGAGATATTTGACTAAAAACAACAAAGAACGTTGACTTGCGCTAGCGATAACTCACAGATGAATACAATTATTTATTTTTTTTATAATAATTATAATTATAATAATAAAACTTTTTTTATTTTTTTATTTTTTTTACTATAATTCGTGCTGGGTCCGGACGGACACGTCGCTGGGTCCGGACATGGACCGCGGTCCGCCTGTTGAGGATCACTGGTATAGCATGTTCTATATGTTATAGTTATTTGAATGACTCTTACCATAATATGTTACGTTAACATACCAGTTGCTTATTTATGCCTCATATAACGTACACTTATTCAGCCTGTTGTTCACTATTCTTCATTTATTTTAAATTGCCTTTCAAATGTCTATTCTTGCTGTTGGCTTTTATCAAATACATTTCCCCAAAAAATGCAACTTATACATCTTTTTTCCCTTCTTTATTATGCATTTTCGGCCGGTGCGACTTATACTCTGGAGCGACTTATACTCCGGAGCGACTTATACTCCGAAAAATACGGTAATTGAACACAAGCATAATGCTAAAATATTCTAATCGTACTACAAACATGTATTTTCAAGTGCAAAAAATTTTGCAGGAACGTCTATTTTAAGCAAATATTTTAAAAAAAATTACTTTTGAGTGTCTTTAAAGTGACAATGTAAACATCCAGTGTAAAACAACAATGTTCACTTTAGTGTCTTTCAACTTTTATTTTTTAAGAAGCAGTGTCCTCCACAGTAGACATGTTTATATCAGTGTGGAAAACGATGTTCCTCAGAAAAGTTAACTAACAATGTAGGAGCCTAAATGCTATTTAAGTTAATTTACTTTTTATGGAAGGTGCTTTATGTTTATTCAGCCAAAAGGGGACTATTTACTTGATTTAAATAATAGGAAAATGTATATATTGCATGCTTAGAATAAAGTTATAAGGTACACTTTATTTGTAATTATTACATTTGTCTGAATAATTTGATGACGTACTATTTTATACTGCTTTAATACAGTGAAGATTACGTAACTGTTTAATTTCATATATGGCGGAAGGATCTGTGTGGTAATATGGTTTGGACACAATGTATTATGGGTAATGGCAGTCAGGTATGGTGGAATCGAGCCACAGTTTTTTGACCTTACAGTAACAAAGAGTTAGAAAAAGTGAGAGTAAAAAACTAACTTTATTTTGCCATTCATTTGTTCCCACGTCGTTATTATTGTTGAGAGGTCACGGTTCGGTTCATTTTCGGTACAGTAAGAAAACAACAAAATATACATTTTGGGGTTATTTATTCACCAAATTTGCAAAATCTTCCACCAAAAATATTTTTCTTAGTGTAATATTTGATGTGAAGTAATGGGAACCTTGGATAGGTCAATAATTCATAATAACATTGATTTTGATTCAATATTATGTTTTGAGCAATGACAGTTTGAAAGAGAGAAAAAACAGCTTTGTTTTATTAGTCAACATTGCAACTTTGTCTAAATTACATTTAACCTTTAAGCTTTTTTATTTCACTTTTGTTATGTTTTTTTTTTGTTTTTTTTAATAGTATTTTTAGAATGTGCCGTGGGCCTTTAAAACATTAGCTGTGGGCCGCAAATGGCTTCCGGGGCACACTTTTGACACCCCTGCTACAGATAATAAAAAAATGAAATGTGATAAATCTATGGATAAAAAGCAGAGCCTGGCGACACATGCGCGTTTATCATAACTCTCTCTCTCTCTCTGTCTCTGCCCCTCCCTCACCAATGCTGCTGTTTGTTTTGTTTTTAACCCCTTCTTAACCCTGAACGTACATTGAAAATACACGCAACCCTAACTCAAAATGCCGGACATTTGAGGCATTTAAGAAACTCCGCCAAAAGAGGACATGTCCGGTGAAAAGAGGACGTATGGTCAGTCTATCGTAGCCCGTTAGCTGCTAGCATGCCGTGTGTTGTGCCTCGGTGTGCATTGTTTACACAACGTGCGTTCCGCTACTTAATATGTCCGTGTGGAAACTCGTTCGGTACACCGAACCGGAACCCCCGTACCAAAACGGTTCAATACAAATACATGTACCGTTTCACCCCTAACACCAAGTTTTTGTTTGATACCGTCACAGTATGACTGAAGATTTTTAAGTGCAAAGAATAGTGTAGGAACATTAAATGTTTCTAGTAAATTTAGTTGAGTGCCTTTAAAACTGCCAATATGAATATCCAGTGTAAAACAATAATGTTCAGTTTATTGTCTTTTAACTTCTTGAGTTGCACCGTTCTTTGCAGTGGACATTTTGTATTCAGCTGATTCTCAGGAGGTGAGCTGACAATTTGTTATGCTATTCATTTAAATAACTCACAAATTGATGTTTGGCCTCACTGGCTTTCTTTGTTTCACATCAAGGATATTATCCGGGTGACGGTTCAATAAGTGGCCTATTACGTTGTCAGTGGCCTAGTGGTCCGTTAGAGTGTCCGCCCTGAGATGGGTAGGTTGTGAGTTCAAACCCCGGCCTAGTCAAACCAAAGACTATAAAAATGGGAGCCATTACCTCCCTGCTTGGCACTCAGCATCAAGGCTTGGAATTGGGGGTTAAATCACCAAAAATGATTCCCGGGCGCGGCCACCGCTGCTGCCCACTGCTCCCCTCATCTCCCAGCGGGTGAACAAGGGTGATGGGTCAAATGCAGAGGACAAATTTACCCACAGTGTGTGTGTGACTATCATTGCTACTTTAACTTTAACTTTACTTTTTTTTTTTTTGCATGTCCGCGTTCCTACATGAGGATTTACACCCCCAAAAAATAACCGCTTGTCCGCTCATTCGTCAGACCGGCGAGAGGCTCCAACATGTTTTCTCCTCTATCGTTTTTGTGTTCTTCGTAAAGCCATAATGTGTTCATACTTCTGATTCAAACTTAGCAGAAAGTTCTCCGCTGTGCTCCCCGCACTGCGCAAGGGATCATGGGAGATGTATTTTTGTATTAGCTCCAGAAAAAAAGGTATTATTGCTAGCATTTTGAAACCGAAATACCGCAGTATTTTCTGTCACTGTTACATCCCGAGTAAATATATGTTTGGAATATATGATAGTATAATAATTGTTGCATGCTCGGATAGTAATAACGTTTGAAATATATGCAATTGCATGCAGTATACATTAAGGGTGTAACGGTACACAAAAATGTCTGTTCGGTACGTACCTCGGTTTAGAGGTCACGGTTCGGTTCATTTTCGGTACTGTAAGAAAACAACAAAATATACATTTTTTGGTTATTTATTTACCAAATGTGTAAACAATGGCATAACATACATATACACACAGGGTCCATTGCCAGGCTTAATGTGGTCAACATATATCAAATAAAAACTAAATAAGATAAGGCTCAGAATGGTTTCTTAACAAAACCTTTCTACATATAAAGTGCTTTTTTTGATTGATTGATTGAGACTTTTATTAGTAGATTGCACAGTACAGTACATATTCCGTACAATTGACCACTAAATGGTAACACCCCAATAAGTTTTTCCACTTGTTTAAGTCGGGGTCCACGTTAATCAACATTAAACTGCCTCAAGTTGTTGCTCAGATTAAATCAAATGACAAAACTTTTCTTCTACGTATAAAAAGTGCAACATTAAACAGTTTCTAGTCAACTCAGCCTCAGATGAACTTTTCTTCCCCCGCCCAGCCTTTAACCCTGGTGATTTTCACTCAATCTTCATGTTTTTTGCCAGAAAAATCAGTTTATCCACATTGTCTGCAGAAAGAGCAGACCTGCTTCCAGTTAAAATGTCTCCAGCTGTGGAAAATACCCTTTCACTGGGCACGGAGGTAGCAGGTATGGCGAGGTAGTGCCTGGCTAACTTGGCAGTAAGAGGATATATGGCCTCATTGTTCTTCCACCATAGAAGTGGCTCAAAATCTAGTTTTTAATGCAATATCTGCTGCTATAAAAACACCAATGGTATTTGTTATTGGTTTAGCCATGCCTGACTCGCCGAAGAGAGGCTGCTTGAATGCGGTGGGAACTGTGTTTGTTTGTCTTTATCTTCGTTTAAGCGATGTTCACTTGGGGGTGGTGCCGCTTCAAATGGGTTAGCATGTTTGACGTGTTGGCAGAAGCATACCCTACCGTTGCTGAACAATGTCGGCAAACCGCTTTCGTTTTGTCCACCTCTCGTCCTCTATTGTTGTATCGCACCGCGAAGCCATAGTGTTCCCAAACGGGAGATCTTAACGAGGCAGGAGGGTCTTCCAGTTCTGGCTTTTACATGTTGTCCTAGCCCGGTCGCTGCTAGCATGCCGTGTGTTGTGCTTCGGTGTGCATTGTTTACACAACGTGCGTTATGCTACTTAATATGTCCGTGTGGAAACTCGTTCGGTACACCTCCGAACCGAACCGGAACCCCCGTACCGAAACGGTTCAATACAAATACACGTACCGTTACACTCCTAGTGTACATACATGGGTTTTTAGGCGGAAAGGTTATGCATGATGTTGATGGACATTATTTCCAGGTTTTTGCGGGCTACATAAAATGATCTGGCCCCCCCGGCCCTGAGTTTGACACCTGTGCCGTAGACTTTTAGCCATGCAGGCATTGACAAGGTGCACTGTGTCAATGCTAACTGCTTCAGGTTGGCGTCTCTCTTCACGGTGGATCACATCTCAACATTCGGCGACTCTCCCCGGGAGCTTTCCATCAAGTCCAGCTGCTACAGCACCATCCCCATCAGCACGGGCCGCCCCGGTGCCACCGTCAGCTGGACGTTCACCTCGGAACCCAAGGGCATCTCCTTCAGCGTGGTATTCCGGGAGAGCGCGGAGACGCCACTGGAGCAGGCCAAGGTGATGCAAACCTCTCTTCCTCTGCGGTCGCTTTAAACAAGTCTCTTCCTTTTGTCAGGTTCTGATCCCGCTGACTCGCTGTAATTCCCACAAGGAGACGATAAAAGGGGAAATGAAAGTCAGAAACGCTGGAGAGTACACGCTCATCTTTGATAACTCCTTTTCCAGGTGCTGGAATCCCAACTTAGAGCTAAAGAGGAAGTTTCACGAGTTGGGAGTAACATCTATTCGTGTTTTCTGCCATATAGGTTCATCTCCAAGAGAGTGATGTATCATTTGGCGGTAGACAAGAAGCCGGCGGCGTGCTGTGACGGTGGCAACCTCCCATGAGAGGAAGCTTGTCAAAGAAGTGTTGATACAGCAGTTAGTGCTGTCAACATGTTAAGGTACAGTCAACTTGACGTATGGCAACCTCAGGTGAGGGCACTTTAGGAACAAACAAACATGAAATCAATCATCTATGGAAATAAAACTACCAATTCTACTACATCACTACACAACAAATCAATGTTGTTCCGGGATTTTTAATGTTTTAATTTAACGTATTTTGTATTGAAAAAATGCTTAACCTCAGCACATTAACACTTAATCACAAAATAAATAAGTACAAATTAAAGCTGCAAGCAGCGTTGGTCGGGCCCGCGTATTTGGCAGGTGCTAGTCCTAAATGTCCCAATACTTTTGTCCAGTGATAGTCATAAGTGTCCCAATACTTTTGTCTACTTTTAGTCTGAAGTGTCCCAAGACTTTTGTCTAGTGTACCTACCTTGTCTGCATTGTGTGGGCACGCTGGTGCTTCCTGCTTTTAAGCAGCCATCTTAAAAAAAACAGCAGCGCAGCAGCGTCAGCGCAGCGGGTCTTTGAAGGGTCATAAAATCAAAACCGGAGCAGTTAGAAAAACGCGCTTCTGTAGTTCTAATCACAAGAGTTCAATCTCTCTCCTGTGTTAGTTTGAAGGCGAAACGACAAACGCACTCAGAGGAGATAGATTTTGAAGGAAGGTGACCGGTTTTTACAAAAAATTTGTTTTGAAGAGGGAATAGCAAACTTCCTGTTGATTTTTGCTGAGGGTTGTCAATCTATGAAATGTAGGTCTAAGTGAGACCTACATAGAGGTTTTTGTTTCATGTCTCTCCGACTTTTCAGTGGGAGTTACAGGCAGTTTTGTAATTTTTTTCTTCCGAGGAGCAGTTTTTTCTGCGTTTTATAAAAAAAATTGCGGTAGAACATAATTTTTAGATTTGGGGTTAGGTTTTTTCATTAGATCACAGTTTTAGCCAGTCCTGATGTGTGTGTTCAGTTTGGTGAGTTTTGAAGCATGTTAAGGGGGTCAAATTAGAGCTCAAAGAGGCAAAAGTGACAGTTTTTAGTACTTTTTTGTCTTGAAATTGCCAACTTCCTGTTGATTTTTGCCCGAGGATGTACAATTATGAAAGGTAGGTGTAAGTCAGACCTACATAGAGGTTTTTGTTTCATGTCTCTCCGACCTTCCTAGTGGGAGTTACAGGCAGCTGAGTTTTTCTTTCTTCCTAGGGGGCACTAGAGCGCAATTTTGAGTTTTTGGGTTCGGTTTTTTTATTAAAAGGCAATTTTCGCAGGTCCTGATGTGTGGGTCAAATATGGTGAGTTTTGAAGCATGTTAAGTGGGTCAAATTACAGCTCAAAGAGGCGGCGGAAGAAAAAAGAAAGAAGAAAAATAATAATAAAACCTTACAAATTCAATAGGTCCTTATGTCCCATTGCAAAAGGACTCCCGTTGGGAGTCCTTTTACAATGGGCCATGCGGGCCCTAATAATGAGATGTTTGTTTTTTCATCAGGAACAAAATAAATAGCCATGTCATTACTATTAATCTCATTAAGTCTATTATCATTAAGGTGTGATGGCACTATCTGCAGGGGGAACATTTAGTGCTGTAGCTATGATTCCAACATTCACTCAATATTTTCCAGCAGAAAAAATGTTTTTAGAAGACGTAGTGTTGCGAAACTGTTCAATACTGAAGACTGTATGCCTGTAATTGTTTCTTGATCCATACAACTTCATTTAAATGTATTTTAACTGCAGGTGTACAAAGATGGGCATGTTTAGTTGGCCTGGGCCAATAATAAAACAATCGAACAAAAAATTAAAATGAACTCGATAACTTTGCCAGCATTGATAAATTGACATGTCCGATTGTTTGTGTGTATTTTTTTTTATTAGTCTGGCAAGATGTCACTTCAAGATATTTGTTGAAGTGCAATTTTTGTGAACATAGATTGAGTCAACTTACATACCTGCCAACTACTCCGGTTTTCCCGTAATTAGTACGGTTTTCATCAACCTATTCCGGGTTACGGTTGCAGTGATAAAAAGTACGGTTTTTCATTAATTAAAAAAAATTTTTTTTTTTAAAGTTTTATTCACGAAATCGCGTAACAACAATGACAATCGACACTGCTTCCCGTAACTTCCTATCGAGCCATTCCGAATGCCATGCGCGAGGCTATTTATAGCACCGCTGCCAAGCACGAGGCCATTGTTTCCAAACGAGCGAACGATCATGGAATCAGCCGGAGAAAAATCGCATACGAGTCTTAAACCGAAAAGAAAACTGCAGTCATTCCGTGAAGAATATTCAAAAGCCTATCCGGGAATAATTATCCGTTCCAAAAAGGGTGAAAACTACGCGATTTGCACCTTGTGCAGACAAGATTTTTCGATCGGACACGGAGGAATTAGCGATGTAAAAGACCACGTTGGGACAAAAAAACACAAGTCTAATGCCGTTGCTAGCGATACAAGTGGAAAACTTTCAACGTTTTTCGGATTTTAGCCACAAAAAGGTAATGACACCAATGTTATCTATTGGAATTGTTTAGTACTGTTATACTGTTAAAAGTGTTTATACTATTTATGCTTTCAAGTCCAAGTTGAAGAAATCTTGTTAAATGTTGACAGCATAACTACCAAAATACAGAAGTATGTCCTTAATATTTTTGCAGTGCTATTTCTGTTGAAAAGTTCAAATGATTACATTAGAGATGTGATGTGCCACTTTTCAAGTGTCTGATGGCTTAAATTAATTTTCATTAATTTTGAATTCTTTTGAAAGGCTTACAAAAAAAACTACATTTGAATTGTAATTCCATGCTATTGACAGGACTATTAATTTTAATGAAGTTAGCTTACCATGTTTACAGTATGATAATTGTGATAGAAATGTGAATTTTAGGCACAGACTATTTTTTACAATTGAACAAGGCAGTAGATTATACAAGCTTGGACAGAAAGTTAATAATGACACCAATTTTTTTTTTTATGGAATTGTTTAGTACTGTTTTACCATTTGTTTACTGTAAAAAGTGTTTATACTTTCAATGAACAAATTGAAGTCGTGTGAAAGGTTGACAGGATAACTGGCATTAACTGTCAAAAATAATTTCAAACTATTGAAGTTAGCTTACAGAATAAACATGTCAATCAACCCATATGATTTTTGCTGTAATATTTTTGTTTTGAAAAGTCACTGTGACTGATAGAAAAGTGATGGTTTTAGCAACATTTTAACCTGTCTGAATGCTAATAATCATTTTGCGTCGGGGGGCGAAGCCTGAACCCCCCCACCAGGACTTTGTCCTGGACCTACCGGGGCCTGCGGCCCCTGGACCCTGGCTACTAGGTTTTTCTGATTTCAAAGGTTGGCAGGTATGCATTATGTTAAATGAAGAGTTTCTGTCTCTGATAGTTGATATAATGATGTAAGTGCATCATTAAGCCTACATGAACTCCATGGTGTTCATGGATGAATAGTCTCTCCTATTGCTATTGTACCATTATTTCAGCTATAGTTACATTAATCATTAGTAATGGAGCAGCCTAGTTTTGAATGGCAGGGTCCCTGCTATCACATGTTGATAAAAATATAACATTTTTGAAAAGTCACTGTGACTGATAGAAAAGTGATGGTTTTAGCAACATTTTAACCTGTCTGAATGCAATCAATTATTTTGCTGGACCCTGGCTACTAGGTTTTTCTGATTTCAAAAGTTGGCAGGTATGCAATTACATTGCAAGGTATATTATTGAGAAATAAAAGTTTATAGCGTAATAATGCAGCCACTTACATTATTATTATAAACCATGATTATATTTGTGCTTAATTTCATCTCAAATCATGCTGACAATGATATTGTTTATCGGCAATAATTTGCGGGACAATATATCGTCCGGTAAAGTTTGTTATCGGTCCAGGCCTAGTTTTTTAGATCTTTTTATCAGTGCACCTAGGTTTTTGCCATTCACTGGGGTTGGATCGACTGTAATATTAGGTCAAGTTTTGACTGGCAGCTTTGCTACTGCTGTTACAATGAGGATAGTAGAAGTCGTGATACCTCTCATTACAGTAAATGCAATTTGGTTGTGTTCTATCGCTAATATTCATTTGTTCATATACTGTATATTTCTGTATTATCATTTTAATTGTTCCATTAATCCGATAATGTAACAATTCAGCGACTTAATTTTTTTGTCAAATCAACGCTCTTCATCACATTGATGCATCAAAAAAAAAGCCTTTACTGTTGGAGAAATTCTTACTAAAATGTCTTATTTTATATCTACAGTGAACATATTTCTCAATGGTTGCCTTTTATTCTGTGAAAATCTGGCAGGAAATGAGTTTGTTATGTTGCAATTACGTTGAAGAAAAGTTGAAGTTGAAGAAGCAGTTGTTCTGCAAAGCTGCTGTAACACAATGCATGTGCTTAACTGTCTCTTTGGAAACCCTGTATTGACCTTAATATAAGACCCTGTATTGACCCCAATATAAGACCTACCTTGCTATGAGTCCTCTAGTTCAGTTATTCTCAAATAGTGGGGCGATGTGTGTGACCCTGGACAACTATTTATCAGTGTCATGTTTCAAAAAGCTGTGCACTACTAAATGTGCTCATTAATCCTGACTTCCTCATTTTGATGACAAAAAAAAAAATCAGCACTAATTGTTTTAATAATTTTTGTTTTGCAAGTAAGTAAGAAGAAGTTGTAGATTGAAATACAAATGTCTTAGACACCATTTTATTGATCACTCGTATCTTAAAATTACAAACCCCGTTTCCACATGAGTTGGGAAATTGTGTTAGATGTACCGTATTTTCCGCACCATAAGGCGCCCTGGGTTATAAGCCGCGCCTTCAATGAACGGCATATTTCAAAACTTTGTCCACCTATAAGCCGCCCCGTGTTATAAGCCGCATCTAACTGCGCTAAAGGAATGTCAAAAAAACAGTCAGATAGGTCAGTCAAACTTTAATAATATATTAAAAACCAGCGTGATGTGGGCGCGCATGGAGTCGTATATCAACATGGACGGAGCTGCGTGAAAAAAGCCACCCGGCCTCTTCGCGTAAACTTACCTTAACCACTCGCTCATCTTTTCTTCATCCATCCATCCCTTCGAGTTAGCTTTTATGATGACGCCGGCTGGAAAGGTCTCTTTTGGCAAGGTCTTCCTTTTGAATATCACCATGGGTGGAAGTTTCTGGCCATTAGCATGGCAAGCTAGAACCACAGTGAAGGATGACTTCTCATTCCCTGTGGTGCGAATATTCACCGTACGTGCTCCCGTTGTATCCACAGTGCGGTTCACAGGAATATCAAAAGTCAGTGGAACCTCGTCCATGTTGATAATGTTCTCTGGCCGGATCTTTTTTTCAGCTATCTTGTTTTTACAATATGCACGGAAAGTAGCCAGCTTTTCTTGAAAGTCTTTAGGCAGTTGCTGTGAAATAGTAGTCCGTGTGCGGATGGAGAGATTGCGTCTTTTCATGAACCGGAAACCTGTCGCCATTTTGTGGTCTTTACAGATGTAAACACACAAAGGAAATGAAACGTAATATCCGCGCGCTTCTTCTTCTTCTACGCGGGCGGGTGGTTGCTTACAGTAGAAGAAGAAGCGCTTCCTGTTCTATGGGGGCGGGTGCTTACCTTGGCGGTTGCTTGCGTAGAAGAAGAAGCACTTCCTCTTCTACGGGGAAAAAAGATGGCGGCTGTTTACCGTAGTTGCGAGACCGAAACTTTATGAAAATGAATCTTAATATTAATCCATATATAAAGCGCACCGGGTTATAAGCCGCACCGTCAGCTTTTGAGTAAATTTGTGGTTTTTAGGTGCGGCTAATAGTGCGGAAAATACGGTAAATATAAACGGAATACAATGATTTGCAAATCCTTTTCAACCCATATTCAGTTGAATATGCTACAAAGACAACATATTTGATGTTCAAACTCATAAACATTTTTTTTTTTTGCAAATAATCATTAACTTTAGAATTTGATGGCAGCAACACGTGACAAAGAAGTTGTGAAAGGTGGCAATAAATACTGATAAAGTTGAGGAATGCTCATCAAACACTTATTTGGAACATCCCACAGGTGTGCAGGCTAATTGGGAACAGGTGGGTGCCATGATTGGGTATAAAAACAGCTTCCCAAAAAAATGCTCAGTCTTTCACAAGAAAGGATGGGGCGAGGTACACCCCTTTGTCCACAACTGCGTGAGCAAACAGTCAAACAGTTTAAGAACAACGTTTCTCAAAGTGCAATTGCAAGAAATTTAGGGATTTCAACATCTACGCTCCATAATATCATCAAAAGGTTCAGAGAATCTGGAGAAATCACTCCACGTAAGCGGCATGGCTGGATGACCGTGACCTTCGATCCCTCAGATCAAAAACCGACATCAATCTCTAAAGGATATCACCACATGGGCTCAGGAACACTTCAGAAAGCCACTGTCACTAAACACAGTTGGTCGCTACATCTGTAAGTGCAAGTTAAAGCTCTACTATGCAAAGCCAAAGCCATTTATCAACAACACCCAGAAACGTCGCCGGCTTCTCTGAGCCCGAGATCATCTAAGATGGACTCATGCAAAGTGGAAAAGTGTTCTGTGGTCTGACGAGTCCACATTTCAAATTGTTTTTGGTGTATTAGTGCCCAAGGCATGGGTAACTTACACATCTGTGAAGGCACCATTAATGCTGAAAGGTACATACGGGTTTTGGAACAACATATGCTGCCATCTAAGCGCCGTCTTTTTCATGGACGCCCCTGCTTATTTCAGCAAGACAATCCCAAGCCACATTCAGCACGTGTTACAACAGCGTGGCTTCGTAAAAAAAAGAGTGCGGGTACTTTCCTGGCCCGCCTGCAGTCCAGACCTGTCTCCCATCGAAAATGTATGGTGCATTATGAAGCGTAAAACACGACAGAGAAGACCCCGGACTGTTGAACAACTGAAGCTCTACATAAAACAAGAATGGGAAAGAATTCCACTTTCAAAGCTTCAACAATTAGTTTCCTCAGTTCCCAATCGTTTATTGAAAGTTGTTAAAAGGAAAGGCCATGTAACACAGTGGTGAACATGCCCTTTCCCAACTACTTTGGCACGTGTTGCAGCCATGAAATTCGAAGTTAATTATTATTTGCAAAAAAAAAAAAAGTTTATGAGTTTGAACATCAAATATGTTGTCTTTGTAGTGCATTCAACTGAATATGGGTTGAAAATGATTTGCAAATCATTGTATTCCGTTTATATTTACATCTAACACAATTTCCCAACTCATATGGAAAAGGGGTTTGTAAAATTATGACTATTTGTTAACTTACTAACAACCTTTGAACCACTTTTTCAAGTCGGTGTTTGCATCTCTTTGCAAAAGTTGTTTCGTGTCACCTGTTAGTTTGAAGTGTACAAATTCCGGGACCCATAAATGACAACTAGTCTTTTTCAGACTTTTTTGTAGGGAAAAAGTAGGCCTTATATTCTGGTCAAATTGGGTAACGACTACTTGTTCGTTTGTGTATCATTTCTATGCTTGTTAGCGTTAAGAATGCGCTATGAAGTCAAAGAAGGGTTTATCAAAATGTGCTTTAATTGTATGTGCTAAACTCTTTTGAAGAACAAGTCCTTATGAGAATATACAGAAATGTGAGGTACATGAATTGTGAAAACATTCTACACCAAGGAATGCAAATGTGTAAAACAAGTCACATGTTGACATACTTGCCAACCCTCCCGAATTTTCCGGGAGACTCCCGAAATTCAGCGCCTCTCCCGAAAACCTCCCGGGACAAATATTCTCCCGAAAATCTCCCAAATTTCAGCCGGAGCTGGAGGCCACGCCCCCTCCAGCTCCATGCGGACCTGAGTGAGGACAGCCTTTTTTCATGACGGGAGGACAACAGGGTGACAAGAACTAAATCATCCAGACTAGAGATAAATTGTATTATTATGTTTATTTTACCTAAAAATAAACATATCTATTAATTAAAAAAAAAAAAAACTAAATACATTTTTACTATATTTTGCTAAAAACATCAAAATTAATTGTATTTTTATTTGTATTTTTTCGTGACTCCTTATTACATCCAGCCATAGAATTATACATTAAAATAAACATATTTGAAATAATTAATTTTAAATTATCATAATAATTCATTTAAAATTACCATATTTAATTATTAAAATAATTGCTTGTTTATCAACAACTTTAGCATTTTATTCATTACATTTTGAAGCTCTCAGAAGCCAAGTTATGTTATATTCCTTAATATTTATTTATGCAAGTTTGAAGTATCAATTATCTAAACACAGTTTTGTTTGCATATTTTCAGGATGTAGATATGTATATATATATATATATAGATATATATATATATATATATATTAGAGATGCGCGGTTTGCGGGCACAACCGCGGAGTCCGCGGATTATCCGTGGATCGGGCGGATGAAATTAAAAAAAATTAGATTTTATTCGCGGGTCGGGTCGGGTGGTTGAAATAAAAAAAAAATTAGATTTTAAATAGATTCAGGCGGGTGGCAGTTAAACCAATTGGGAAATATATATACATAGTTAAATGTTGTTACCCACATACGGAAAACGAGCAGGCACCTGCAGCATATGCCACAACAGAAGAAAAAAAAAAAAAAGAGATGGACACTTTTACGGAGCGGAGAAGGGACGCCTCGCCGGGGTCCGGGACCGAGGCCCCTTCCCCCGAGAGGGCCCCACCGGGAGCCGTAGCTGAGGCGATCCGCGAGAAGGGCCCGACGCACGTCCAGGGTCACCACCGCGCCCACCGCACCGACACCCCGCCTCGTCCGCCTTCGCCGCGGCCGGCGTCACGCGGCCGGGGGTTCGTAACAGGGGTCACTCCGCGCGCTCCGCCCGCGCAGCTTACCTGCCCGCCACCCCTGTTGGTGGGGGCGCGTAACAGGGGTCACTCCGCGCGCAGTGCGCTCACGAAAGGGGTGGGGCTCACCCTGGTTGATATAGACAGCAGGACGGTGGCCATGGAAGTCGGAACCCGCTAAGGAGTGTGTAACAACCCACCTGAAAATGGATGGCGCTGGAGCGTCGGGCCCATACCCGGCCGTCGCCGGCAGCGAGATGCGCTTGGAGGTGCGCTCAGCGCGGCTCCCATATGATTGCGCACTGGTGTGCGTCTGGGTCGTGACAGCGTGGCACGCGAATGTCTGTGCTGCATTGGATCAGTCTCCTTTCTTTAACAGGCAAAAGCTTTATAACCTCACTAATGCCTTGCATCGTCTATATTAGATATATAACAACGGGCGGGTGCGGGCGGGTGCGGTTCTGATCAAATGTTACATCGGGTGGATGGCGGATGGTTGACGACTTTCTGATGCGGTTGCGGATGAAATAATTGCCTATCCGCGCATCTCTATTATATATATACCGTATTTTCCGCACCATAAGCCGCCCTGGGTTAAAAGCCGCGCCTTCAATGAACGGCATATTTCAAAACTTTGTCCACCTATAAGCCGCCCCGTGTTATAAGCCGCATCTAACTGCGCTAAAGGAATGTCAAAAAAACAGTCGGATAGGTCAGTCAAACTTTAATAATATATTAAAAACCAGCGTGATGTGGGCGCGCATGGAGTCGTATATCAACATGGACGGAGCTGCGTGAAAAAAGCCACCCGGCCTCTTCGCGTAAACTTACCTTAACCACTCGCTCATCTTTTCTTCATCCATCCATCCCTTCGAGTTAGCTTTTATGATGACGCCGGCTGGAAAGGTCTCTTTTGGCAAGGTCTTTCTTTTGAATATCACCATGGGTGGAAGTTTCTGGCCATTAGCATGGCAAGCTAGAACCACAGTGAAGGATGACTTCTCATTCCCTGTGGTGCGAATATTCACCGTACGTGCTCCCGTTGTATCCACAGTGCGGTTCACAGGAATATCAAAAGTCAGTGGAACCTCGTCCATGTTGATAATGTTCTCTGGCCGGATCTTTTTTTCAGCTATCTTGTTTTTACAATATGCACGGAAAGTAGCCAGCTTTTCTTGAAAGTCTTTAGGCAGTTGCTGTGAAATAGTAGTCCGTGTGCGGATGGAGAGATTGCGTCTTTTCATGAACCGGAAACCTGTCGCTTAGTAGGAGCCATTTTGTGGTCTTTACAGATGTAAACACACAAAGGAAATGAAACGTAATATCCGCGCGCTTCTTCTTCTTCTACGCGGGCGGGTGGTTGCTTACAGTAGAAGAAGAAGCGCTTCCTGTTCTATGGGGGCGGGTGCTTACCTTGGCGGTTGCTTGCGTAGAAGAAGAAGCACTTCCTCTTCTACGGGGAAAAAAGATGGCGGCTGTTTACCGTAGTTGCGAGACCGAAACTTTATGAAAATGAATCTTAATATTAATCCATATATAAAGCGCACCGGGTTATAAGCCGCACTGTCAGCTTTTGAGTAAATTTGTGGTTTTTAGGTGCGGCTAGTAGTGCGGAAAATACGGTATATATATATATATGTATAAAATACTTGACTTGTTGAATTCTAGCTGTCAATATACTCTTCCCCTCTTAACCACGCCCCCAACCACGCCCCGCCCCACCCCCCACCTCCCGAAATTGGAGGTCTCAAGGTTGGCAAGTATGCATGTTGACAATGACCAATATATTACTATGACAAGTGCTCGACTGTTTTGGATTGCAAGCATGGCAGCATTTAACTTGATGGAATATTGTCCATATCACTCTTTGCATTTATTGATTTTGTGGCCAGTTCAATTAGACACATGGTGTGTCAATGCAGACATGGAAGACCCACAATGATCATTTGACATTCTCGCTTGGTCTTTGTCCAAAGACTTCATTGAGCAGGGTGCAGGTGGATCAACCCGAGGTGGGCAACATAGCAGCTGATAGGTCAGATTCCAGGAAAAAAATGAAACTCTTCTTAAGCATTGTCATTGACTGTGGCGACACACCAAGAATAGTACAAATTAGCAGTGTAACGGTACTTGTAGTCCTAAACTTTACTAGCGAAATGCACAGTGATATAGTCACACGTCTACTCTGGAAACAAGTATAGCGTGGGTATCATGGCTAGCGACAGTGCCAAGGAAAGGCCAGGGATTGAAAACCTTCTTCCACCGTTCTGTTTTGGAACACTTTGCCTCCCAGGGTGAAATTGTACAGAGACAAGTGCCTGAGAAGAGAGCAGGATGCCTCCATTGTTGAGTAGAGCGACAAACTGAAACTGTCAAAACTGCACCTAAACCTATGAGGAATAATTCACATTTCTCTGCATCGTTGTACTTAATGTATGATTTCATTTTGATTTGATTGAACTGCATTTTGCAGTTTTGTATGTTTAACTTTAAAAAAAAGAAGAAACCTCTTTACACAAAACATGATCAGTTTTATGTTCTCTTACTGTCAAGTGAACCCAACTTTGACCTTAGAACCCGCGTACGGACTGAACCGTGATTTTGACGTATCGTCACACCCATTAGGGATGATGTTCGAAATCGGTTCTCCCGGTTGTTCGATAAGAAAAGAACCGATTCCGTGGTCTCGAATCCCTTTTTGAGAACCGGTTCCCGTTATCGAGGCCACTATAGTAAGAAAAAGAGTTGGGTCTTTATTCGAATCCCTTCCCACGTACAGGAAAAGCCCTGTGGGACCTGCAATGTTATGCCCATTTGATTGTAGACTCTTACTGACACCTTGTGGCGATATGAAAATACTACGCGTCAATAGTTTGGGCACTTCCGGGTTGGCGACGTCCGTTCATAAGACAATTGAGAAGTAGACAAGTTGTGTTAGCTCTTACAAGCCTTGGAAAAGATAAGTGTAAGTAAACTGTTTAACTTGTTTATGTAGCTCAATATTAAGGTGGAAAGTTTGATACTAAGATGTTTATTGAAAAACGATTTTTGTGCACTGTTTCAATGGATGTTTTGAGGACTTAAAAAGGCTGCCAGTCGTATATTTCCACCATTGAAATAGTTTCAACACTCAGAAGTATTCGTTTGATGATAGTACTGTATATTTGTGTGAAGCTAATATTTACATATTGCGTATTACATTTCAGTATGTTAATTGAATCACATAGCTTATACATTTGTCATTGTGTGTATTTCAGTTTAAAAAAATAAAAAACAACAGTCCAGTGTAAGACAAAAGTAAAGATAGGAAAAGACAAAGCAAGATCAACAACAATAAAGAGACTAAATGGATTAATCTGCTTTGGATTGTTTGTTAGCTGTCTGCCTGTGTGTGTAGTTAGTATGTTCCAATAGCAGTAGAAGTGCACTTTTTGGAGAGCTGTATTATTTTCAGTTTTGTGCCCAAGGGACTGATTTTATTTAACACTATATTATTATTTATACACCTATAGTGATCACAGAGACAGGTTGTTTTTGTGTTACTGTATATATTTGTTTTTGTGGAAAAATCCCACTTAATATACTTTGGGTAACAACAGTCAATTTAAAAAAAAATTTTTTTTTTTGAGGGCTATAACAGTCAATATTTATTTATTTATTTTAATTTATTTTCTTCTTATAAAATAAAAGTGAGCTTTTGTTAAACCAAATATTGTGGTTTTTTTTCCATATACAACAACCTATCTGGATTCGATAAGAGAATCGATAAGGAATCGGTTCGATAAGAGGATTCGATAATGGGCTCGAACTCGGTAATTTCTTATCAAACATCATCCCTAACACCCATTATAAAAATAATTACACACTAATTGAGCAATTCTATGCCTTAGCTTTAAATGGTGACACGGACCCTTCAAATACTTTCACTTTGCTTGTACAACAAGCAGCTGTGCCTGCCATCCAAAACACTTTGGAACCGTTCAAATGTCTGAATGATTATTTGCTAGCAGATTGTAGTGAGTATCCGCATTATCTCTATATATATATATATATATATAGATATATACATAATCGAAATATTTGTCTTGTAGGGCTTTGTTCAAAATGTAAGATGTTTTTTTGTACTCACAGGTGGTGTTTTGTTCCCTGTCCTTGGTAATGTTCTTTACTTACACTGGCCATAGGAATCACTTGTAAATTGTTTGTCAACAATGTTGCACTGGAAATGTTTACATACTAAATATTTATAGTAGACTGAACACAATAAAAACAAGTTTTGTGTGCTATGCATGTTTTTATCATTACAGAAATATAGCAATCAATCCATCTATGATCTAGAGCATTTGTCCTCACTAAAGGTCACAAGTGAGCTGGAGCTTACCCTAGCTGATATTGGGTAAGTGGCAGAGCACCTTGATACACATTCTCACTCACATTCAGTCTCCACAAATGACCTACACAAAGTCCACCATCTCCAAGTTGATCTCCTGCCTGTGAAGCTAACATGCTAACCACTACCATTACTGTTACTTCCGCTGGTTAACTGGGAAAAGTCCAAACTTGTTGCTCCATAGTGAAAATAAGCTCTTAACCTTTTGGACCTCAGGGCCCAACTTTTCCACTACAGTGGGTTCCAGGGCCTACTCAAATATTAACACTGAATTAGTTGTCCTTGTCAGTCTGGTCAGTCTTACTCTTGATTATAATTGTATTTCATGATTATATCTAACTTACTTACAGTTTACAACCTTGTCAAATGATATTACATTACATTACAAAAGCAGTGAAGTTGTCACGTTGTGTAAATGGTAAATAAAAAGAGAATACAACAAATCCTTTTCAACTTATATTCAATTGAATAGACTGCAAAGACAAGATATTTCATGTTCACACTGACAAACTTTCTTCTTTTTTGCAAATATTAGCTCATTTGGAATTTGATGCCTGCAACACATTGCAAAAAAGTTGTCACAGGGGCATGTTCACCACTGTGTTACATGGCCTTTCCTTTTAACAACACTCAGTAAAGGTTTGGGAACTGAGGAGACACATTTTTGATTTGCTTGATGTACAGCTTAAGTTGTTCAACAGTCCGGGGGTCTCTGTTGTGGTATTTTAAGCTTCATAATGCGCCACACATTTTCAATTGGAGACAGGTCTGGACTACAGGCAGGCCAGTCTAGTACCCGCACTCTTTTACTATGAAGCCACACTGTTGTAACACGTGGCTTGGCATTGTCTTGCTGAAATAAGCAGGGGCGTCCATGATAACGTTGCTTGGATGGCAACATATGTTGCTCCAAAACCTGTATGTACCTTTCAGCATTAATGGCGCCTTCACAGATGTGTAAGTTACCCATGTCTTGGGCACTAATACACCCCCATACCATCACACATGCTGACTTTTACACTTTGCGCTTATAACAATCCGGATGGTTCTTTTCCTCTTTGTTCCGTAGGACACAACCTCCACAGTTTCGAAAAAACAATTTGAAATGTGAACTTGTCAGACCGCAGAATACTTTCCCACTTTGTATCAGTCCATCTTAGATGAGCTCGGGCCCAGCAAAGCCGGTGGCGTTTCTGGGTGTTGTTGATAAATGGCTTCCACTTTGCATAGTAGTTTTAACTTGCACTTACAGATGTAGCGACCAACTGTAGTTACTGACAGTGGGTTTCTGAAGTGTTCCTGAGCCCATGTGGTGATATCCTTTACACACTGATGTCGTTTTTTGATGCAGTATGCTTGAGGGATCGAAGGTCCGTAATTTCATGGCTTACGTGCAGTGATTTCTCCAGATTCTCTGAACCTTTTGATGATATTACGGAGCGTAGATGGTGAAATCCCTAAATTCCTTGCAATAGCTGGTTGAGAAATGTCATTCTTAAACAATTTGCTCAGGCATTTGTTGACAAAGTGGTGACCCTCGCCCCGTCCTTGTTTGTGAATGACTGAGCATTTCATGGAAGCTGCTTTTATACCCAATCATGGCACCCACCTGTTCCCAATTAGCCTGTTCACATGTGGGATGTTCCAAATAAGTCTTTGATGAGCATTCCTCAACTTTCTCACTCTTTTTTGCCACTCGTGCCAGCTTTTTTGAAACACGTCGCAGGGCATCAAATTCCAAATGAGCTCATATTTGCAAAAAATAAAGATTTCCAGTTCAAACGTTAAATATCTTGTCTTTGCAGTCTATTCAATTGAATATAAGTTGAAAAGGATTTGTTGTATTCTCTTTTTATTTACCATTTACACAACGTGACAACAGATTTATATGTATTTAACACATAAACTTTAGGCTTACAGTATGTCAGGCTTATCAGAAAAAAAGTACTAACCAAAAATTCTGCATAAAAAGGGACATACAGTACATCGTATCATAAATAACTGACGAAAAATACATTTGCATAAGATTATGTTCTGCTAAATAGAAAAAATAATGCATTCCATTTTGGCGTAAGACTGTAACATAACATCTCATTAGAGATGTCCGATATTATCGGCCGATAAATGTTTTAAAATGTAATATCGGAAATTATCGGTATCGTTTTTTTATTTTTATTTTATTTTTTAATTAAATCAACATAAAAAAACAAGATACACTTACAATTAGTACTACCACTATATGAGTACCTATTTTCTAGAGATGTCCAATAATATCGGCCTGCCGATATCATCGGCCGATAAATGCTTTAAAAAATGTAATATCGGAAATTATCGTTATCGGTTTTTTTATTTTTATTTTATTTTTTATTTTTTAATTAAATCAACATAAAAAAACAAGATACACTTACAATTAGTACTACTACTATATGAGTACCTATTTTCTAGAGATGTCCAATAATATCGGCCTGCCGATATCATCGGCCGATAAATGCTTTAAAAAATGTAATATCGGAAATTATCGTTATGGTTTTTTTTATTTTTATTTTTATTTTATTTTTTTTATTAAATCAACATAAAAAAACAAGATACACTTACAATTAGTACTACTACTATATGAGTACCTATTTTCTAGAGATGTCCAATAATATCGGCCTGCCGATATCATCGGCCGATAAATGCTTTAAAATGTAATATCGGAAATTATCGTTATCGGTTTTTTTTTTTTTTTTTTTTTTTTTTTTTTTTATTAAATCAACATTAAAAAAACAAGATACACTTACAATTAGTACTACTACTATATGAGTATCTATTTTCTAGAGATGTCCAATAATATCGGCCTGCCGATATCATCGGCCGATAAATGCTTTAAAAAATGTAATATCGGAAATTATCGGTATCGTTTTTTTTATTTGTATTTTATTTTTTATTTTTTAATTAAATCAACATTAAAAAAACAAGATACACTTACAATTAGTACTACTACTATATGAGTACCTATTTTCTAGAGATGTCCAATAATATCGGCCTGCCGATATCATCGGCCGATAAATGCTTTAAAAAATGTAATATCGGAAATTATTGTTATCGGTTTTTTTATTTTTATTTTATTTTTAATTTTTTAATTAAATCAACATAAAAAAACAAGATACACTTACAATTAGTACTACTACTATATGAGTACCTATTTTCTAGAGATGTCCAATAATATCGGCCTGCCGATATCATCGGCCGATAATAAAATGTAATATCGGAAATTATCGTTATCGGTTTTTTTATTTTTATTTTATTTTTTATTTTTTAATTAAATCAACATTAAAAAAACAAGATACACTTACAATTAGTACTACTACTATATGAGTACCTATTTTCTAGAGATGTCCAATAATATCGGCCTGCCGATATCATCGGCCGATAAATGCTTTAAAAAATGTAATATCGGAAATTATCGTTATCGTTTTTTTTATTTTTATTTTATTTTTTATTTTTTAATTAAATCAACATAAAAAAACAAGATACACTTACAATTAGTACTACCACTATATGAGTACCTATTTTCTAGAGATGTCCAATAATATCGGCCTGCCGATATCATCGGCCGATAAATGCTTTAAAAAATGTAATATCGGAAATTATCGTTATGGTTTTTTTTATTTTTATTTTTATTTTTATTTTTTTTATTAAATCAACATAAAAAAACAAGATACACTTACAATTAGTACTACTACTATATGAGTACCTATTTTCTAGAGATGTCCAATAATATCGGCCTGCCGATATCATCGGCCGATAAATGCTTTAAAAAATGTAATATCGGAAATTATCGTTATCGTTTTTTTATTTTTATTTTATTTTTTATTTTTTAATTAAATCAACATAAAAAAACAAGATACACTTACAATTAGTACTACTACTATATGAGTACCTATTTTCTAGAGAGGTCCAATAATATCGGCCTGCCGATATCATCGGCCGATAAATGCTTTAAAAAATGTAATATCGGAAATTATCGTTATCGTTTTTTTTATTTTTATTTTATTTTTTATTTTTTTATTAAATCAACATTAAAAAAACAAGATACACTTACAATTAGTACTACTACTATATGAGTACCTATTTTCTAGAGATGTCCAATAATATCGGCTTGCCGATATCATCGGCCGATAAATGCTTTAAAAAATGTAATATCGGAAATTATCGTTATCGTTTTTTTAATTTTTATTTTATTTTTTATTTTTGAATTAAATCAACATAAAAAAACAAGATACACTTACAATTAGTACTACTACTATATGAGTACCTATTTTCTAGAGATGTCCAATAATATCGGCCTGCCGATATCATCGGCCGATAAATGCTTTAAAATGTAATATCGGAAATTATCGTTATCGTTTTTATTTTATTTTATTTATTTTTTTTTTTTTTATTAAATCAACATAAAAAAACAAGATACACTTACAATTAGTACTACTACTATATGAGTACTTATTTTCTAGAGATGTCCAATAATATCGGCCTGCCGATATCATCGGCCGATAAATGCTTTAAAATGTAATATCGGAAATTATCGTTATCGTTTTTATTTTATTTTATTTTTTTAAATTTTTTTTATTAAATCAACATAAAAAAACAAGATACACTTACAATTAGTACTACTACTATATGAGTACCTATTTTCTAGAGATGTCCAATAATATCGGCTTGCCGATATCATCGGCCGATAAATGCTTTAAAAAATGTAATATCGGAAATTATCGGTATCGTTTTTTTTTTTTTATTTAATTTTTTTTTTTTTAATTAAATCAACATAAAAAAACAAGATACACTTACAATTAGTACTACCACTATATGAGTACCTATTTTCTAGAGATGTCCAATAATATCGGCCTGCCGATATCATCGGCCGATAAATGCTTTAAAAAATGTAATATCGGAAATTATCGTTATGGTTTTTTTTATTTTTATTTTTATTTTATTTTTTTAATTAAATCAACATAAAAAAACAAGATACACTTACAATTAGTACTACCACTATATGAGTACCTATTTTCAAGAGATGTCCAATAATATCGGCCGGCCGATATCATCGGCCGATAAATGCTTTAAAAAATGTAATATCGGAAATTATCGTTATCGTTTTTTTTATTTTTATTTTATTTTTTATTTTTTTATTAAATCAACATTAAAAAAACAAGATACACTTACAATTAGTACTACTACTATATGAGTACCTATTTTCTAGAGATGTCCAATAATATCGGCCTGCCGATATCATCGGCCGATAAATGCTTTAAAAAATGTAATATCGGAAATTATCGTTATCGTTTTTTTTTTTTTTTTTTTTTTTTTTTTTTTTTTTTAATTAAATCAACATTAAAAAAACAAGATACACTTACAATTAGTACTACTACTATATGAGTACCTATTTTCTAGAGATGTCCAATAATATCGGCCTGCCGATATCATCGGCCGATAAATGCTTTAAAAAATGTAATATCGGAAATTATCGGTATCGTTTTTTTTTTAATTATCGGTATCAGTTTTTTTATTTTTTTATTTTATTTTTTTATATTAAATCAACATAAAAAACCCAAGATACACTTACAATTAGTGCACCAACCCAAAAAAAACTCCCTCCCCCACTCATTGACACAAAAGGGTTGTTTCTTTCTGTTATTAATATTGTGGTAGGTTCCTACATTATATATCAATATATATCAATACAGTCTGCAAGGGATACAGGCGTGCTGCTGCTCCACTAATAGTACTAACCTTTAACACTTCATTTTACTAATTTTCATTCATTACTAGTTTCTATGTAACTGTTTTTATATTGTTTTACTTTATTTTTTATTCAAGAAAATGTTTTTAATTTATTTATCTTTTATTTTATTTTTATTTTTTAACCATACCTGGTTGTCCAAATTAGGCATAATAATGTGTTCATTCCACGACTGTATATATCGGTATCGATTGATATCGGTATCGGTAATTAAAGAGTTGGACAATATCGGATATTGGCAAAAAGCCATTATCGGACATCCCTAAATTTCATTGTCATCCCATTGGGTTGAGTTTTTCCTTGCCCTGATGTGGGATCTGAACCGAGGATGTCGTTGTGGCTTGTGCAGCCCTTTGAGACACTCGTGATTTAAGGCTATATAAATAAACATTGATTGATTGATTGATATTTAGAGTCTCCCAAAAAAACATGTCTCTTAAAGTGTTCTGCTTTCTGAGTTCCTCCTAGACAGGCGTTACTTTTTGTTACGCCTGGTTCCTAATAAAGCGACCTCCTGCTTGACCGTTGCCTACCGACTCTGCATCATGGATTTATCTTCCAACTTATAAAATAGATTTTGTCATTTTGTCATGACTTGGTCCTGGGTGTTTGCTTTTCCGGGATGCAACGGAAAGTTGGCACGGGCGAGACGGGAATGAAGGTACATGATTTATTTATATTTATCAAAAAAAAGGAATAAACAAAAAGCGCGCACAGAGGCGGAGAATAAACTATGAAACCAAAAGACTATGGCAAAAAAGTACAAACAAAAAAACACGCACAATGGCGGAGAACAAACTATGAAACCAAAAAGACTATAAACATGGAACAAAAACTTACTTGGCTTGGACAAAAATAGTTGCTTGAGGAATGGACATGGAAAGAATGGACAGAGCATAAATGTGGTGAGGTCGTCAGAAAGACAAACTGAAAAACACTGAACTTAAATACTACAGACATGATTAACGAAAACAGGTGCGTGACTCAAGACGTGAAACAGCAGCGTGACGTGACAGGTGAAAACTAATGGTTGCTATGGTGACAAACAAGAGTGCACAATGAGTCCAAACGTGGAACAGGTGAAACTAATGGTTAATCATGCAAACAAGACAAGGGAGTGAAAAGCCAGAAACTAAACAAAACATGACTTAAAACAAAACATGATTACCGTATTTTCCGCACCATAAGGCGCCCTGGGTTATAAGCCGCGCCTTCAATGAACGGCATATTTCAAAACTTTGTCCACCTATAAGCCGCCCCGTGTTAAAAGCCGCATCTAACTGCGCTAAAGGAATGTCAAAAAAACAGTCAAATAGGTCAGTCAAACTTTAATAATATATTAAAAACCAGCGTGATGTGGGCGCGCATGGAGTCGTATATCAACATGGACGGAGCTGCGTGAAAAAAGCCACCCGGCCTCTTCGCGTAAACTTACCTTAACCGCTCGCTCATCTTTTCTTCATCCATCCATCCCTTCGAGTTAGCTTTTATGATGACGCCGGCTGGAAAGGTCTCTTTTGGCAAGGTCTTCCTTTTGAATATCACCATGGGTGGAAGTTTCTGGCCATTAGCATGGCAAGCTAGAACCACAGTGAAGGATGACTTCTCATTCCCTGTGGTGCGAATATTCACCGTACGTGCTCCCGTTGTATCCACAGTGCGGTTCACAGGAATATCAAAAGTCAGTGGAACCTCGTCCATGTTGATAATGTTCTCTGGCCGGATCTTTTTTTCAGCTATCTTGTTTTTACAATATGCACGGAAAGTAGCCAGCTTTTCTTGAAAGTCTTTAGGCAGTTGCTGTGAAATAGTAGTCCGTGTGCGGATGGAGAGATTGCGTCTTTTCATGAACCGGAAACCTGTCGCTTAGTAGGAGCCATTTTGTGGTCTTTACAGATGTAAACACACAAAGGAAATGAAACGTAATATCCGCGCGCTTTTTCTTCTTTTACGCGGGCGGGTGGTTGCTTACAGTAGAAGAAGAAGCGCTTCCTGTTCTATGGGGGCGGGTGCTTACCTTGGCGGTTGCTTGCGTAGAAGAAGAAGCACTTCCTCTTCTACGGGGAAAAAAGATGGCGGCTGTTTACCGTAGTTGCGAGACCGAAACTTTATGAAAATGAATCTTAATATTAATCCATATATAAAGCGCACCGGGTTATAAGCCGCACTGTCAGCTTTTGAGTAAATTTGTGGTTTTTAGGTGCGGCTAATAGTGCGGAAAATACGGTACACAGACATGACACATTGAAGATCAAATATGAACGCTATTTAAGCTACAACATTTGACTTCTGACCATGCCAATTATTTTTCATTAGCGTCGCTTTACATATTTCTCACGGCTGATGGTTGATCAAACAAAGAAAAAAGGTGCCCCAAGACAGCAACATTTGATCACGCAGTCAAAGTCTTCTTCCCCCAACCTCTTGCAAACCCCTCACTTTATCTATGCCACAGATACTCTCATAGAGTCTAGGTATGCACAATGGCAGCTCATGTCAGCCTGTAAATAGTGAAATGGCTGCTTTTGATGGCCACTGTTTCCATGGCAACGCTGCCACAGCATCGTCTTCCCGCAGCCTCTCAAAAATCTGCTTGAAGAACTGTAGCTATTAAAAAGATACAAATGATCCACCTGTTTGGCTTGATTGACGCCGAGATGGTGGTGAGGTCATCACCGGAGCCTTTTAACCCCGCCCCCCCCCCCCCCCCCCCCCCCTCGCCCCGGGGCGAGAATTCCAACGCAGGCTCCTTTTTACAGCTTGCGTTTCCATGGCAACCCTCTTCGCTCGCCCACCCCTGCGGCTTGTGTCATTGACTGCAATTAGCGCAGAAGGCTATATTTGCAGCAGAAGCACATCCTGTATTTACGTACCCCTCAAAGGCTGGAGGAGAGGAGGAGAGGAGGAGACACACACATTGTTGAACACCCTCAAAGCTCTTCTGTGCCCAGGATATTATTCAGTGAGTTTGTGAAAAAATGTATCATCACATAATGATATCGCCCTTGGTATCAACACTGTCGATAAATAGATCGATCCGTCTTCCTCTTACATTTATGCTTGAGAGTGGTTGCTAATAGCAACAGCAGAATAAATTGTTATATTATTGTGTTTAACTCACACCTGGGCAAAATACGGCCCATTCTACATCATTTTTGGAGACTTTTAACATGAAAACTGTCGCCGCCATGTAGGGCTGCAGCTAACGATTATTTTTCTATCGATTAATCTATAGATTATTTTTTTCGATTAATCGGTTAATCTATAGATTATTTTTTCCGATTAATCTATAGATTATTTTTCCTTTTACCGATTTTTTTTTAATTTAAAATGAAGAGGAAAAAATAAATGTAGGCCAGTTTTTTCAAAAGGCATGGCTTTTATTTACAAAAAAAAAAGGATGGCCACTCAGTCAACATTGACAACAACATGACAAAATATTCTGTAACAATGTAAACATTTAAAACTTTTAACATTTAACAAAATTAAAAGTAGCTTATTTGCTTTTTAATGTGCAAATATAAAAGTAAACATCCAGTGCAATCTTAATATTCTGGAATAGTATAAGCATTTCAAAAGTAAAAGTATTGCTTATTTTGCTTTAAAATGTGCAAAAATAAAGATAAACATCCAATACAAAAAAGTGCAAAACGGAAATATTCTGTAACAAGTGTAAACATTTCAACAAAAGTAAAAGTATTGCTTATTTGCTAAAATGTGCAAAAATAAAGCTAAACATCCAATACAAAAAAGTGTACAGTGTAAACATTTCAACAAAAGTAAAAGTATTGCTTATTTTGCTTAATAACACAACAATGATAGTATGATTAAAGTGAAAGTTAATTGTTGGTTTGTACATAGTATATGTAACTGTTAATGTTGTAAAAGGTATTTGCACAACTAATTAACGTTAGCGTTTGTGACACGTCTTGTGCCGTGGGGTTCTTTCAGGACCGACAGACTGAACGCCAGACGGCTTTGCCAGGTTTACAATCTTTTAATTTTACACAAAGTCTTTTCTCTTCCAACTGCGCGGATCGCGCACCTGGGCACGATTGCGGCGTCGCTCCCGGCGCGCCACGCCTCGCCGCTCGCTCGCCGCCGCCGCCTCTCCACAGCGTTAAAGAGGAGCGCGTCTTTGTAAACACTGAACAGGCACGCCAAACGCGCCTCTCAGAGCAAACGGTGCTTTAGTTTATGAATTTACAACGCAGATACAAATGACACATTCATGTTTTTGTGTAATAATGACAACGTATACGCACGCGGACGATTGACTTGTTGATGGTGATGGCAAGAACGCTGTCGGGGGTTTTCTTTTCAAATGTTCGTTCATAGCTGTTGTGCTGCTATGATAGGCCATTTCCGCTCGACACAGTGTGCATACAACAACATTATTAGGCCGTTTATTGAAATACTCCCACACTTTTGACGACTTTTGGCGTGCTTTTTTCCCCTCGCTCGCATCGTCTGCTTTGCGCTCCGCCATGACAGTAAAGTAGAGTGACGTAAATATGCGACGCGCCGACGCACAAAAACGGCGTCGACGTATTTACGTAACCGATGACGTCGACTACGTCGACGCGTCGTTTCAGCCTTACCGCCATGATGCTGTTTTTAAAATGAACTTAAGTCTTGAACTATAGAAAGTATTTCAATGGGTGAAATCTGCGCTTTTGGGTGTTCTACCAGTTATTAGGGCAGGCCTGGGCAGTTATTTTGACTCGAGGGGCCAAATTTAGAGGAAAAAAATATGTCTGGGGGCCGGTATATCTATTTTTAGGAACACTAATAAAAAAACCTCACAATAATGTCTGATTGAATGCCAAAAACGTTATGACAGACTGCTTCAAAAAAAAAAACAGAATGGTATTTTCCCTTTTTTTTGAATGAGACACCCAGAATGTACAAACCCCGTTTCCATATGAGTTGGGAAATTGTGTTAGATGTAAATATAAACGGAATACAATGATTTGCAAATCCTTTTCAACCCATATTCAGTTGAATATGCTACAAAGACAACATATTTGATGTTCAAACTCATAAATAATAATTAACTTAGAATTTCATGGCTGCAACACGTGCCAAAGTAGTTGGGAAAGGGCATGTTCACCACTGTGTTACATGGCCTTTCCTTTTAACAACACTCAGTGAACGTTTGGGAACTGAGGAGACACATTTTTTGAAGCTTCTCAGGTGGAATTCTTTCCCATTCTTGCTTGATGTACAGCTTAAGTTGTTCAACAGTCCGGGGGTCTCCGTTGTGCTATTTTAGGCTTCACATTTTCAATGGGAGACAGGTCTGGACTACAGGCAGGCCAGTCTAGTACCTGCACTCTTTTACTGTGAAGCCACGTTGATGTAACACGTGGCTTGGCATTGTCTTGCTGAAATAAGCAGGGGCGTCCATGGTAACGTTGCTTGGATGGCAACATATGTTGCTCTAAAACCTGTATGTACCTTTCAGCATTAATAGTGCCTTCATACATGTGTAAGTTACCCATGTCTTGGGCACTAATACACCCCCATACCATCACACATGCTGGCTTTTCAACTATGCGCCTATAACAATCCGGATGGTTCTTTTCCTCTTTGCTCCGGAGGACACGACGTCCACAGTTTCCAAAAACAATTTGAAATGTGGACTCGTCAGACCACAGAACACTTTTCCACTTTGTATCAGTCCATCTTAGATGAGCTCAGGCCCAGCGAAGCCGACGGCGTTTCTGGGTGTTGTTGATAAATGGTTTTCGCCTTGCATAGGAGAGTTTTAACTTGCACTTACAGATGTAGCGACCAACTGTAGTTACTAACAGTGGGTTTCTGAAGTGTTCCTGAGCCCATGTGGTGATATCCTTTACACACTGATGTCGCTTGTTGATGCAGTACAGCCTGAGGGATGGAAGGTCACGGGCTTAGCTGCTTACGTGCAGTGATTTCTCCAGATTCTCTGAACCCTTTGATGATATTACGGAGCGTAGATGGTGAAATCCCTAAATTCCTTGCAATAGCTGGTTGAGAAAGGTTTTTCTTAAACTGTTCAACAATTTGCTCAGGCATTTGTTGACAAAGTGGTGACCCTCGCCCCATCCTTGTTTGTGAAAGACTGAGCATTTCATGGAATCTACTTTTATACCCAATCATGGCACCCACCTGTTCCCAATTAGCCTGCACACCTGTGGGATGTTCCAAATAAGTGTTTGATGAGCATTCCTCAACTTTATCAGTATTTATTGCCACCTTTCCCAACTTCTTTGTCACGTGTTGCTGCCATCAAATTCTAAAGTTAATGACTATTTGCAAAAAAATTAAAATGTATGTTGTCTTTGTAGCATATTCAACTGAATATGGGTTGAAAAGGATTTGCAAATCATTGTATTCCGTTTATATTTACATCTATCATATTTCCCAACTCATATGGAAACGGGGTTTGTGCATGAAAATAAATAATGTGGGATTTACAATATTAACTACGAAGGATAAAACCCTGAATATTGACAACATATGAATGTCACACCCCCTCTAGGTTGATTGGCAACACTAAATGGTCCCTAGTGTGTGAATGTTGCCTGTCTGTGTTGGCCCTGTGATGAGGTGGTGACTTGTCCAGGGTGTACCCCGCCTTCCGCCTGAGTATAGCTGAGATAGACTCCAGCAAACTTTGCAACCCCGAAAGGGATAAGCGGTAGAAAATGGATGATTACCTATGGCTCCACTATCAGCGTGGTGTTGCAAGTAGTAAAGTTGTATCAAGACACAATCAGGTTTGCTTATTTCATAACCCCTTGCGGACTTCAAAGTCTTCCACCTCTTGCACGATGCAACCTTCCCGCCTATTCCTGCCATTTCCTGTTCTATGGTTACCATCACACGTGTTGTCGTCCACGCTGGCCGTAGCCATCAAAGTTTATCGGTGACTTTTTAAGAGCCAAAGTGTCTTAAACGCATGGAGCCAAGAGTTCCCGTAGCCCCAATTTCCCAGACCTCCCCAGTCCCTTCTCCCCCCTGTGTTTGCCCATCACCAGTCCCTTATCCCACCAGTCCCTTCTCCCCCCCGTGTTTGCCCATCACCAGTCCCTTATCCCACCAGTCCCTTCTCCCCCCCGTGTTTGCCCATCACCAGCGTTTACAGGCAAAGTGGCGAGATGAAAGTGATTTAACCCTGACTGCACGGCTAATTACAGCAAACAGGTGCATCCCTCATCATGCAGTCACAGGTTTCATTTAGAGATGCTGCCCAGGATATTAACCTCGCTAATTGCAACAGGGAAGCTTCCAGCGATGCGATGCAGCATGGTGGATCTCCCGAGGACATGGCAATCACCAAAGCACACAATGACTTCTTTGCCCCCGTCTGAGGAGAGCACAGGTGGGCTGGCTGCTGTTTTCATTGCGACTACTCATTTTGTTATGCTACGCTATGCCATGTTGTATTATGTTGTGCTAGAAGCTTCTGATAGCCGCCTGGTTCAGGTCCACCTGGGACTGGAACCTGGGTCGTACCGCCATGAGGCGACCCACTGGCTGACCTCCAGTCACGCTATGCTATGACATACTTGCCAACCCTCCCGGATTTTCCGGGAGACTCCCGAAATTCAGCGCCTCTCCCGAAAACCTCCCGGGACAAATTTTCTCCCGAAAATCTCCCGAAATTCAGGCGGAAGCTGGAAGCCACGCCCCCTCCAGCTCTATGCGGACCTGAGTGACGTCAGGTGCGCAACACCACGTAAATCGTTGGCCAACCAAAAAGTAACCCCAGTACGCTATAGCCAACATTCACCAGGAGATGGCAACAGACAAACATAGATCACTCTATTACCGTATTTTCCGCACTATAAGGCGCACCTAAAAACCACAAATTTTCTCAAAAGCTGACAGTGCGCCTTATAACCCGGTGCGCTTTATATATGGATTAATATTAAGATTCATTTTCATAAAGTTTCGGTCTCGCAACTACAGTAAACAGCCGCCATCTTTTTTCCCCGTAGAAGAGGAAGTGCTTCTTCTTCTACGCAAGCAACCGCCAAGGTAAGCACCCGCCCCCATAGAAGAGGAAGCGCTTCTTTTTCTACTGTCAGCAACCACCCGCCCCGGTAGAAGAAGAAGAAGCGCGCGGATATTACGTTTCATTTCCTTTGTGTGTTTACATCTGTAAAGACCACAAAATGGCTCCTACTAAGCGACAGGTTTCCGGTTCATGAAAAGACGCAATCTCTCCATCCGCACACGGACTACTATTTCACAGCAACTGCCTAAAGACTTTCAAGAAAAGCTGGCTACTTTCCGTGCATATTGTAAAAACAAGATAGCTGAAAAAAAAGATCCGGCCAGAGAACATTATCAACATGGACGAGGTTCCACTGACTTTTGATATTCCTGTGAACCGCACTGTGGATACAACGGGAGCACGTACGGTGAATATTCGCACCACAGGGAATGAGAAGTCATCCTTCACTGTGGTTCTAGCTTGCCATGCTAATGGCCAGAAACTTCCACCCATGGTGATATTCAAAAGGAAGACCTTGCCAAAAGAGACCTTTCCAGCCGGCGTCATCATAAAAGCTAACTCGAAGGGATGGATGGATGAAGAAAAGATGAGCGAGTGGTTAAGGGAAGTTTACGCGAAGAGGCCGGGTGGCTTTTTTCACGCAGCTCCGTCCATGTTGATATACGACTCCATGCGCGCCCACATCACGCTGGTTTTTAATATATTATTAAAGTTTGACTGACCTATCTGACTGTTTTTTTGACATTCCTTTAGCGCAGTTAGATGCGGCTTATAACACGGGGCGGCTTATAGGTGGACAAAGTTTTCAAATATGCCGTTCATTGAAGGCGCGGCTTATAACCCAGGGCGGCTTATGGTGCGGAAAATACGGTACATTATTCCCCTTTTAGAAATGTATAGAAGTTACTCAAAATAAATAAACAACCCAACCAAAAAAATGCAGCAGCTCAATTAAAAAACTGTACTTAAGCCACATTCTTTTTTTCTTTTTTTTAGTACTGAACTCTTAACCCTCATTTGTAAAAAAAAAAATAACATGCTTATTATACAAACAGTATTTGTACACCTTTAACACAGATTTTTATACTGTCTTCAGAGATTCAGTTTTTTGGGTGGAAAGGTTGTTCAGCATGGTTAGAAAAATAGCGACAGAGAATAGAACAAGGATGGACAATTCAACCCTTAACTCAACAATGAGTAGATGAGTGTTATGTGTGTGTATATGTGTAAATAAATGCACACTGAAATTCAAGTATTTCTTTTATTTATATATATATATATATATATATATATATATATATTGTGTGTGTATATATATATATATTGTATATATATATTGTATATATATATATATATACAGGTAAAAGCCAGTAAATTAGAATATTTTGAAAAACTTGATTTATTTCAGTAATTGCATTCAAAAGGTGTAACTTGTACATTATATTTATTCATTGCACACAGACTGATGCATTCAAATGTTTATTTCATTTAATTTTGATGATTTGAAGTGGCAACAAATGAGTGCCATGTCATCTGCTGGTGTCGGTCCACTCTGTTTCCTGAGATCCAGGGTCAACGCAGCCGTCTACCAGCAAGTTTTAGAGCACTTCATGCTTCCTGCTGCTGACCTGCTCTATGGAGATGGAGATTTCAAGTTCCAACAGGACTTGGCGCCTGCACACAGCGCAAAATCTACCCGTGCCTGGTTTACGGACCATGGTATTTCTGTTCTAAATTGGCCCGCCAACTCCCCTGACCTTAGCCCCATAGAAAATCTGTGGGGTATTGTGAAAAGGAAGATGCAGAATGCCAGACCCAAAAACGCAGAAGAGTTGAAGGCCACTATCAGAGCAACCTGGGCTCTCATAACACCTGAGCAGTGCCAGAAACTCATCGACTCCATGCCACGCCGCATTAACGCAGTAATTGAGGCAAAAGGAGCTCCAACCAAGTATTGAGTATTGTACATGCTCATATTTTTCATTTTCATACTTTTCAGTTGGCCAACATTTCTAAAAATCCCTTTTTTGTATTAGCCTTAAGTAATATTCTAATTTTGTGACACACGGAATTTTGGATTTTCATTTGTTGCCACTTCAAATCATCAAAATTAAATGAAATAAACATTTGAATGCATCAGTCTGTGTGCAATGAATAAATATAATGTACAAGTTACACCTTTTGAATGCAATTACTGAAATAAATCAAGTTTTTCAAAATATTCTAATTTACTGGCTTTTACCTGTATGTATGTATGTATGTATGTATGTATGTATATATATATATATATATATATATATATATATATATATATATATATATATATATATATATATATATATACATCCTGAAAATATGCAAACAAAACTGTGTTTAGATAATTGATACTTCAAACTTGCATAAATAAATATTAAGGAATATAACATAACTTGACTTCTGAGAGTTTCAAAATGTAATGAATAAAATGCTAAAGTTGTTGATAAACAAGCAATTATTTTAATAATTAAATAAGGTCATTTTAAATGAATTATTACGATAATTTAAAATTAATTATTTCAAATATGTTTATTTTAATGTAAAATTCTATGGCTGGATGTAATAAGGAGTCAGAAAAAATAAAAATAAAAATACAATTAATTTTGATGTTTTTAGCAAAATATAGTAAAAAAGTATTTAGTTTTCGGGAGAGGCGCTGAATTTCGGGAGTCTCCCGGAAAATTCGGGAGGGTTGGCAAGTATGCACATTATAACACCACATGAAATATTACCCCACACTTTCTCAATTATTGTAATGATAAACTTTAAAAATATATATATAAATATTTTAAAAGTGGAGCAGCTGTTTTTGTTTGTTTCATTTTTGGGATTGTGCAGACTTGATGGAGATTTTCCAACATGATATCATCTCACGCTCTGCTCTGGGTGATAGCAAACTGACTGTGAGAGTTAATTGCAATCCATTACATTTAAATTTGTTCTGCACTGAGAATTTTAGAAGGCCGGCGAGGGACTTTTTTTGAAATGTTTCATTTTATTAGACAAAAGTAAATGAAGAAATAGCAGAACATTTAATCAGAGATAATAGTAGACGCGGAAATAAACTGTGGGTTGTTATGTTTACAGTACATTGCATAGACAAACAGTACCCCACTGCCCTATAAAGTCAATCTAAATTCTAATTTGATCCATCCATCCATCCATCCATCTTCTTCCGCTTATCCGAGGTCGGGTCGCGGGGGCAGCAGCCTAAGCAGGGAAGCCCAGACTTCCCTCTCCCCAGCCACTTCGTCCAGCTCTTCCTGTGGGACCCCGAGGCGTTCCCAGGCCAGCCGGTAGACATAGTCTTCCCAACGTGTCCTGGGTCTTCCCCGCGGCCTCCTACCGGTCGGACGTGCCCTAAACACCTCCCTAGGGAGGCGTTCGGGTGGCATCCTGACCAGATGCCCGAACCACCTCATCTGGCTCCTCTCCATGTGGAGGAGCAGCGGTTTTACTTTGAGCTCCCCCCGGATGACAGAGCTTCTCACCCTATCTCTAAGGGAGAGCCCCGCCACCCGGCGGAGGAAACTCATTTCGGCCGCTTGTACCCGTGATCTTGTCCTTTCGGTCATAACCCAAAGCTCTTGACCATAGGTGAGGATGGGAACGTAGATCGACCGGTAAATTGAGAGCTTTGCCTTCCGGCTCAGCTCCTTCTTCACCACAACGGATCGATACAGCGTCCGCATTACTGAAGACGCCGCACCGATCCGCCTGTCGATCTCACGATCCACTCTTCCATCACTCGTGAACAAGACTCCGAGGTACTTGAACTCCTCCACTTGGGGCAAGATCTCCTCCCCAACCCGGAGATGGCACTCCACCCTTTTCCGGGCAAGAACCATGGACTCGGACTTGGAGGTGCTGATTCTCATCCCAGTCGCTTCACACTCGGCTGCAAACCGATCCAGTGAGAGCTGAAGATCCTGGCCAGATGAAGCCATCAGGACCACATCATCTGCAAAAAGCAGAGACCTAATCCTGCAGCCACCAAACCAGATCCCCTCAACGCCTTGACTGCGCCTAGAAATTCTGTCCATAAAAGTTATGAACAGAATGGGTGACAAAGGGCAGCCTTGGCGGAGTCCAACCCTCACTGGAAACGTGTCCGACTTACTGCCGGCAATGCGGACCAAGCTCTGGCACTGAGCATACAGGGAGCGGACTGCCACAATCAGACAGTCCGATACCCCATACTCTCTGAGCACTCCCCACAGGACTTCCCGAGGGACACGGTCGAATGCCTTCTCCAAGTCCACAAAACACATGTAGACTGGTTGGGCAAACTCCCATGCACCCTCAAGGACCCTGCCCAGAGTATAGAGCTGGTCCACAGTTCCACGACCAGGACGAAAACCACACTGTTCCTCCTGAATCCGAGGTTCGACTATCCGGCGTAGCCTCCTCTCCAGTACTCCTGAATAGACCTTACCGGGAAGGCTGAGGAGTGTGATCCCACGATAGTTAGAACACACCCTCCGGTTCCCCTTCTTAAAGAGAGGAACCACCACCCCGGTCTGCCAATCCAGAGGTACCGCCCCCGATGTCCACGCGATGCTGCAGAGTCTTGTCAACCAAGACAGCCCCACAGCATCCAGAGCCTTAAGGAACTCCGGGCGGATCTCATCCACCCCCGGGGCCTTGCCACCGAGGAGCTTTTTAACTACCTCAGCAACCTCAGCCCCATAAATAGGAAAGCCCACCACAGACTCCCCAGGCACTGCTTCCTCATAGGAAGACGTGTTGGTGGGTCGTTAATAAAACTTCCACATTCGAACACAACCCAAACTGCAATAATGTCAACTATTGCTGTTTTATGGTATTCAGTACTTAGCAGCTATGACCTTCTCCTATAAGTTGCACTTCTGCTTAGGGTCATAGGTGATGCATCACAACAAATCCAAAGAAAAAGCACTTGAGGAGTTTTAGCTGCTCACTGAGAGACATGTGAGGATGACTTCTGAGGCAGATTTTTTTCCAGAAAACTGAGTAAAGTCCAAAAAATTGTACCACTTTTGCGCTTTGACTGTTGCCTTGTTCTGTGTTTCTCATTCCCTTTTGATGATGATAGAAAACTGGTGAGACAACAAAATTAACGTTGATCTTCTATTTACACGCCAGCTCAGGTGACAACTGAAAAACTGTGTGTGTGTGTGTGTGTGTGTGTGTGTGGGTCACAAAGTGCTGACAGCAGCAGTTTCCCCAGCCAAGCAGATGGTTAAGACAACACTACACCATCACAACGTGACCTCTGCTGCTGGCAGCACTGAAGAGGTTTAGGACTTCAACTTATGTATGTTTTTTTACCAACCCCGTTTCCATATGAGTTGGGAAATTGTGTTAGATGTAAATATAAGCGGGATACAATGATTTGCAAATCGTTTTCAACCCATATTCAGTTGAATATGCTACAAAGACAACATATTTGATGTTTTCTTTGCAAATAATCATTAACTTTAGAATTTGATGCCAGCAACACGTGACAAAGAAGTTGGGAAAGGTGGCAATAAATACTGATAAAGTGTTCAAACACTTATTTGGAACATCCCACAGGTGTGCAGGCTAATTGGGAACAGGTGGGTGCCATGATTGGGTGTAAAAACAGCTTCCCAAAAAAATGCTCAGTCTTTCACAAGAAAGGATGGGGCGAGGTACACCCCTTTGTCCACAACTGCGTGAGCAAATAGTCGAACAGTTTAAGAACAACGTTTCTCAAAGTGCAATTGCAAGGAATTTAGGGATTTCAACATCTACGCTCCATAATATCATCAAAGGGTTCAGAGAATCTGGAGAAATCACTCCACGTAAGCGGCATGGCCGGAAACCAACATTGAATGACCGTGACCTTCCATCCCTCAGACGGCACTGTATCAAAAAGCGACATCAATCTCTAAAGGATATCACCACATGGGCTCAGGAACACTTCAGAAAACCACTGTCAGTAACTACAGTTGGTCGCTACATCTGTAAATGCAAGTTAAAGCTCTACTATGCAAAGCCAAAGCCATTTATCAACAACACCCAGAAACGCCGCCGGCTTCTCTGGGCCCGAGATCATCTAAGATGGACTCATGCAAAGTGGAAAAGTGTTCTGCGGTCTGACGAGTCCACATTTCAAATTGTTTTTGGAAATATTCGACATCGTGTCATCCGGACCAAAGAGGAAGCGAACCATCCAGACTGTTATCGACGCAAAGTGTAAAAGGCAGCATGTGTGATGGTATGGGGGTGCATTAGTGCCCAAGACATGGGTAACTTATGTCACGTTCAGACACTGAAGACATCTATTAAACAAGACAAAAGGCAAGGAATCAAACAGAGACAGAATTCAATTTGGACTCAAATGAGGAGAGACGGCGTCGACCTGTAACCTCTTACAGTGTCTTAGCACGCTCTGACGAAGAAGGTTTTCGTCTCCTCCTTTATTCAGATGTTCAATGTTCACGCACCAACACATGTCACAGCAGGAATGGGAAGTATGTAAAACAGTCATTGTTTTCGGTCACATTGAAGACCAAGAAGAGGATGTCTCGGGCTTGGGCTCTTCCTGGATCCAGCTGGGGCAGGTGTTGGAGGACAATGGATAACCCCTCCCGTCTCCTGACCACAGCGACTTCAAGAGGGCAGCGGGTCGTAAATAGCGTTGACCTCGGTTACCAAATAGTTGGAAGAGAGTTTGTGAAATACTTCAAAGAGAGTTCGTTTAACACTTCAAAGAGAGTTCCTCTGGAAGTTGAGCAGATCCTGCCATCTGTCCGTGTTGAAATCACAGTGGAGTTTCACGAGCCTTCTTCCTCTTGTTAGGCCGCGAAAGACAGCCTTCATCTTCTTATCAGGAACATAATGTAATACAACGTTTCTTTTGTGATCACTTACAAACAATTATTCCAACAACTTACACATCTGTGAAGGCACCATTAATGCTGAAAGGTACATACAGCTTTTGGAGCAACATATGCTGCCATCTAAGCGCCGTCTTTTTCATGGACGCCCCTGCTTATTTCAGCAAGACAATGCCAAGCCACATTCAGCACGTGTTACAACAGCGTGGCTTCGTTAAAAAAAAGAGTGCGGGTACTTTCCTGGCCCGTCTGCAGTCCAGACCTGTCTCCCATTGAAAATGTGTGGCGCATTATGAAGCGTAAAATACGACAGCGGAGACCCCGGACTGTTGAACGACTGAAGCTCTACATAAAACAAGAATGGGAAAGAATTCCACTTTCAAAGATTCAACAATTAGTTTCCTCAGTTCCCAATCGTTTACTGGGTGTTGTTAAAAGGAAAGGCCATGTAACACAGTGGTGAACATGCCCTTTCCCAACTACTTTGGCACATGTTGCAGCCATGACATTCTAAGTTAATTATTATTTGCAAAAAACATGAACATCAAATATGTTGTCTTTGTAGCATATTCAACTGAATATGGGTTGAAAAGGATTTGCAAATCATTGTATTCCGTTTATATTTACATCTAACACAATTTCCCAACTCATATGGAAACGGGGTTTGTATTTTCTTCTTGCAAGTTGACTTGGTTAGGCTTTTACTGTCATGTCTGTGTGATCATGTTTTGTTTTAGTAATGTTCGGTTTAAATTTTGGACTTTTTGTGCACTTTTGTTTTGTTTTGTCACCATAGCAACCATTAGTTTCACCTGTCACGTCACGCACCTGTTCCACGTTTGGACTCATTGTGCACTCTTGTCACCATAGCAACCATTAGTTTTCACCTGTACACGTCACGCACCTGTTTCACGTTTTGAGTCACGCACCTGCTTTCACTAATCATGTCCATAGTATTTAAGTTCATTCATTTTCTGTTGTTCGTCCTGACGACATCACCACATTTATGCTCCTGCACACTCTCCACACCCTGATGACCCTTGCTACTCTTTTTTTCATGCCGGTTCCATGCCAAGTAAGTTTTTGTTTGTTAAGCCACAGTTAGTGTTTTGTTTAATTGTTCATAGTTTCTGCCAATGTGCAAGTTTTGTGTTTAAAGTCTAGTTTTATTCTCCGCCACTGTGCGCGCTTTTTGTTTATTCCTTTTTTGATAGTTTAAAATAAATCATGTACCCACCTTCAAGCCTTGACCAGTCCAGTTCATTTGCACCACGGGAGAACAAACCAAGCCAAAGTCCAAGTCATGACATTTACTAAAAGTTAAGGAGAATAAAACGATACCAAAACATGACAAATCAAAAATAAGAAAATGTTTTGTGCAGGTAATAATGAATGATTGGCAACACTAAATGGTCCCTAGTGTGTGGATGTGAGTGTGAATGTTGTCTGTCTATCTGTGTTGGCCTTGCGATGAGGTGGCGACTTGTCCAGGGTGTACCCCGCCTTCCGCCCGATTGTAGCTGAGATAGGCTCCAGCAACCCCAAAGGGAATAAGCGGTAGAAAATGGATGGATGGATGAATTCGACATTGAATAGACAGGAAATAGACTTTCTTTGAGTCATCCAACGCCAACCGCCTGTACTTCTTGCCTCTTCTTGCACACACAGACACACGATGCGAGGCCTCCGCGTTGCCATGGCGATGTGGTGATAGTCTTATGATTGAGAGGCTGGGGTGAAGCGGCGCCGCTACCACTTTGATTCTCACCAGCGCACTGCAGGCGCTATTTTCTCCATGATGGAGGAATTGACATTCAAAGAACACATAAAGGTGCGGCCAGCCACAATATTAGGTACACCTTCTCCATACCCAGATGGGGAACGACGCGACTTGGGGTGGTGTGGCTCCGTCGATATAGAGAGGGCGTGCCAGCAATTTGAGGGTTCCGGGTTCGATTCCCGCTTTCGCCACCCTTGTCACTGCCGTTGCGTCCTTGAGCAAGGCACTTTACCCACCTGCTCCCTGGTTTGAATGTAGCTTAAAGATGTAGATAATGGCTTTCACAATGTAAAGCGTTTGGAGTCACTAGAGAAAAGATGCTATATAAATATAATTCACTTCACGTCACTCCCAGCATGGTGAAGTGAATGAGTACCGTATTTTCCGCACTATAAGGCGCACCTAAAAACCACAAATTTTCTCAAAAGCTGACAGTGCGCCTTATATATGGATAAATATTAAGATTCATTTTCATAAAGTTTCGGTCTCGCAACTTCGGTAAACAGCCGCCATCTTTTTTCCCGGTAGAACAGGAAGCGCTTCTTCTTCTACGCAAGCAACCGCCAAGGTAAGCACCCGCCCCCATAGAACAGGAAGCGCTTCTTCTTCTACTGTAAGCAACCACCCACCCGCGTAGAAGGAGAAAAAGCGCGCGGATATCACCGTACGTTTCATTTCCTTTGTGTGTTTACATCTGTAAAGACCACAAAATGGCTCCTACTAAGCGACAGGTATCCGGTTCATGAAAAGACGCAATCTCTCCATCCGCACACGGATTACTATTTCACAGCAACTGATATTCCTGTGAACCGCACTGTGGATACAACGGGAGCACGTACGGTGAATATTCGCACCACAGGGAATGAGAAGTCATCCTTCACTGTGGTTCTAGCTTGCCATGCTAATGGCCAGAAACTTCCACCCATGGTGATATTCAAAAGGAAGACCTTGCCAAAAGAGACCTTTCCAGCCGGCGTCATCATAAAAGCTAACTCGAAGGGATGGATGGATGAAGAAAAGATGAGCGAGTGGTTAAGGTAAGTTTAAGTTTACGCGAAGAGGCCGGGTGGCTTTTTTCACGCAGCTCCGTCCATGTTGATATACGACTCCATGCGCGCCCACATCACGCTGGTTTTTAATATATTATTAAAGTTTGACTGACCTATTTGACTGTTTTTTTGACATTCCTTTAGCGCAGTTAGATGCGGCTTATAACACGGGGCGGCTTATAGGTGGACAAAGTTTTGAAATATGCCGTTCATTGAAGGCGCGGCTTATAACCCAGGGCGCCTTATGGTGCGGAAAATACGGTACACAACGTGACAACTTCACTGCTTTTGGGATTTGTAGATATATATTCATCAGACTGCTGATACTGTGCAACATCATGGAATGTTCCTTTTGATGCTGGACAATTCTTTGAATATGGACATGAAAATGATGTCCACTCTTCCTCTCCTCACCCATGTCCTCCATCCTCTTCCTCTCTGGCCTGAAGCGACGTGCTACTGAGGACGTGTGTCATCCGCTACAGAAGGTTTCTGTTTCTGTGACAACCCACAATCACATCAGCACACAAAGTAGCAGCCTGCTATTAAAGCCGGTCGGTAGCTTTTGAAAAGACTGAGTCACGGCGTGGTGACGTCACTAAGTCCCTCATAATGACACACTGCGAGGAGTCATCTGAAAAGCTTCGCATTTACCTCCAAAATACGTATCATCATTAGCATGTTAGCATGTGTCACAGCCAGGAATTCTCCTCTCATGGAACTAAGACCACATAAAAATACTAAAAGCAAAAAAAACGCTTGTAGCAAGAACACTATCAGATGTACAAAGTACAAAAGCAGTGAAGTTGTCAGGTTGTGTAAATGGTCAATAAAAAGAGAATACAACAAATCCTTTTCAACTTACCGTATTTTCCGCACCATAAGGCGCCCTGGGTTATAAGCCGCGCCTTCAATGAACGGCATATTTCAAAACTTTGTCCACCTATAAGCCGCCCCGTGTTATAAGCCGCATCTAACTGCGCTAAAGGAATGTCAAAAAAACAGTCAAATAGGTCAGTCAAACTTTAATAATATATTAAAAACCAGCGTGATGTGGGCGCGCATGGAGTCGTATATCAACATGGACGGAGCTGCGTGAAAAAAGCCACCCGGCCTCTTCGCGTAAACTTCCCTTAACCACTCGCTCATCTTTTCTTCATCCATCCATCCCTTCGAGTTAGCTTTAATGATGACGCCGGCTGGAAAGGTCTCTTTTGGCAAGGTCTTCCTTTTGAATATCACCATGGGTGGAAGTTTCTGGCCATTAGCATGGCAAGCTAGAACCACAGTGAAGGATGACTTCTCATTCCCTGTGGTGCGAATATTCACCGTACGTGCTCCCGTTGTATCCACAGTGCGGTTCACAGGAATATCAAAAGTCAGTGGAACCTCGTCCATGTTGATAATGTTCTCTGGCCGGATCTTTTTTTCAGCTATCTTGTTTTTACAATATGCACGGAAAGTAGCCAGCTTTTCTTGAAAGTCTTTAGGCAGTTGCTGTGAAATAGTAGTCCGTGTGCGGATGGAGAGATTGCGTTTTGGAAACCTGTCGCTTAGTAGGAGCCATTTTGTGGTCTTTACAGATGTAAACACACAAAGGAAATGAAACGTAATATCCGCGCGCTTCTTCTTCTTCTACGCGGGCGGGTGGTTGCTTACAGTAGAAGAAGAAGCGCTTCCTGTTCTATGGGGGCGGGTGCTTACCTTGGCGGTTGCTTGCGTAGAAGAAGAAGCACTTCCTCTTCTACGGGAAAAAAAGATGGCGGCTGTTTACCGTAGTTGCGAGACCGAAACTTTATGAAAATGAATCTTAATATTAATCCATATATAAAGCGCACCGGGTTAAAAGCCGCACTGTCAGCTTTTGAGTAAATTTGTGGTTTTTAGGTGCGGCTAATAGTGCGGAAAATACGGTATATTCAATTGAATAGACTGCAAAGACAAGATATTTCATGTTCACACTGACAAACTTATTTTTTATGTGCAAATAATCATGAACTTAGAATTTAATGGCAGCAACACATTGCAAAAAAAGGCATTTTTACCACTGTGTTACATGGCCTTTCCTTTTAACAACACTCAGTAAAGGTTTGGGAACTGCACTGCAAAAAGTCAGTGTTCAAAAACAAGAAAAAATAAATATATATATGGGTATTTTACTTGAACTAAGCAAAATTATCTGCCAATAAAACAAGAAAATTTGGCTTGTCAAGACTTTCCAAAACAAGTCAAATTAGCTAACCTCAATGAACCCCAAAATAGCTTAAAATAAGTATATTCTCACTAATAACAAGTGCACTTTTCTTGGTAGAATAAAAAGAGACCTTTTTGCTCAATATGTTGAAAAATATTCTTAAATGGAGTAAATGCTAGTGCTATTATCTTGACATAATGATATTACATTTCTTGAAAGCAGCAAACTTATACTAAAAAATAATTTATTGTTCTTAATGGAAAGGCAACAAGGCAAGCGCTTGTTACTCTCGGGGTCTCCTAGCCGCTCAGGCAAATCACATTGTCTAAAAATGCATTTTTCCATGGATAACATGACATCATCGCGCCAAGTGCGCGCTCTTTCAGTCAATTAGTGCGCATATATACAGCCCGGCCCCCGGCCAAACATTTTTTAATTGTAATTTTGAAGAATTTATCTGAATGTGCATGAACTATTTCTGTTCAAAATTGTTAGAAATGTTAAATGTTTAAATATTAATTTACTGTACTGTGCCAACTGTACTACTATATGAGTACCTATTTTCTATTGTTTCATTGAAAGTAAAACAGCAAAGTCCATTTGGCTGTCATCTGTTTTAATTATGAGACACAATTGTGTCAAAGTCATGATTTTTTTTTTGTTCATGCTTGAAATAAGAAATGATGACTTTAAAAAAGTAGTTTTCTACTTGTGAGTGTTGATGACCAGTGTTGGGCTAGTTACTGAAAACCAGTAACTAGTTACTTTACTAGTTACTTTATTTCAAAAGTAACTCAGTTACTAACTCAGTTACTTACACCAAAAAGTAATGCGTTACTGTGAAAAGTAACTATTTAGTTACTTCTTTTTTTCTTCTTTTTTTTTTAAAGCTCCCATTAATGCCCTTTTAGCCTTCATTTCAGTACTGTTATTGCACTGGAGAATAATACAATCTGTTGATCAACTTGACATGCATTTTTATTTTCCTTTTAACATAATGAATGAAAAACAGTGCAACATAAAAAGGCATTCCTCCTTTCTTTAAACTTGGACCAATGACCATTAATAAAAAACAAGTTTAAGTGCAACATAAGAAGAAACATCATCTTCCTTGAAACATAGGTAGTGAAATAAAGCCTGACATCTGGAGTGATGCTGCTGTCTTCCACACTTGGAGTCATGGATTGTACAATCCTTGTTTTCAGTGGCAGGATCATTGACACAGATGGTGAAGTTTCAGTGCTCAGTAGAGATGGAACACTTTTGAAGGGTTTAAGCACCTGGAGGACCTCACCTGCCACTCTCACATCATCATCAGACAGGGTCACATTTGTCTTCAGGGTGTTGTGGGTCAATGCAGAGTATATAGCTGCCTGCTGCTCCAACATATCATAAGTGGAGTTCCACCTCGTTGGGACATCATGTATGAGCAGGCAGCTTTAGCATTTCTTGCTTTGTCTTAAGCACATGAGCAGCTGTTGTGCTTGGGTGGAAGTAAGAAACCTTCCTGATCCTCCCAAAGAGGCGCTCCATCCTATTGACTGAGATTCCCTTCTGTGATGCCAAATTCACTACATGTGCAAAGCACCTATCTGTGGTCCCAGTCCTGCCTCATTCTCTGTCATTATTTGATTTTTGGCATTATCACGTGTGACTGGGATATCTTTATCTTCCAGTCCTCCACTGCTTGTGTCAGCACCTGCGCAAGGTGACTCTCGTAGAGGGGGCGTGTCTTCTCATCTCCCAGTCTGCTGTGATGAAGTGAGCGCTTATAGTTCCGCTGGACGTCCAGCCGTCTGTCATGAGCGCAACAGATGATGCTCGGGATAGTTTTTTCTTCTCCTGCTCATAAAGATCTGGCACAATCTTATTGCTGAAGTGGGTGCGCGACGGGATGTCGTAACGTGGTTCAAGCACGTTCAGCATGTGTTTAAAACCCTCGTTTTGCACAACCGAGTCTGCACTTATAAACACACCGATTCAATGGCGGGGGCGTTCAAGCTCCTCCGTTACTCCGCTCGCCATGACCACGCTGTGTGTGGACTGAATGTGCCAACAACTTTTTTTTTTTCACTTGTGTGCCTCCCCACACACACACACACACACATAGACCGCGCCTCTTTTCTTCTCTCCGGCTTGTGACAGAGGAAGATTCAGAAGAACGACACCGCAGCGCTTCTGTTTCTAGCCGATACTACATCAAAAGTAACGTATAATAATGCAGTAACGCATCATGTAGTAACGGTAACTAAATTACTGAATAAAAAAAAATAACGCGTTAGATTACTAGTTACCGCCGAAACTAACGGCGTTACAGTAACGCGTTACTTTGTAACGCGTTAGTCCCAACACTGTTGATGACACAGCTTTGCAACACTTGATATTCTAGTTTCAAGCATGTTTTACTCAATATAGGTCATCAAATCTGTAATATCTTACTGATGACCAAAACACTTAAAACAAGTAAAACACTCTAACATCAAATCTGCTTAGTGAGAAGAATGATCTTATCAGACAGAAAATAAGCAAATATCACCCTTATTTGACATAGTTCATCTTACTTAGAATTCAGTTTTTGCAGTGCAGGAGTTCTCTTTTCATGGAACTAAGACAAGATAAAAAATACAAAAGCAAAATTAAAGCTGCAAGCAGCATTGGTCAGGCCCGCATATTTGGCAGGTGCTAATCCTAAGTGTCCCAATACTTTTGTCAAGTTTGAGAAGTGTCCCAAAACGTTTGTCCAGTGTAAGTGTCCCAATACTTTTGTTCAGTGGTAGTCCTTAGTGTCCGAATACTTTTGTCCAGTGGTAGTCATAAGTGTCCCAATACTTTTGTCCAGTGGTAGTCCTAAGTGTCCCAATACTTTTGTCAAGTTTTAGTCCTAAGTGTCCCAATACTTTTGTCCAGTGTAAGTGTCCCAATACTTTTGTCCAGTTGCCCAATACTTTTGTTCAGTGGTAGTAGTAAGTGTCCCAATACTTTTGTCAAGTTGTAGTCCCAAGTGTCCCAATACTTTTGTAAAGTGGTAGTCCTAAGTGTCCCAATACTTTTGTCTACTTTTAGTCCTAAGTGTCCCAAGACTTTTGTCTCGTGTACCTACCTTGTCTGCATAGTGTGGGCATGTTGGTGCTGCCTGCTTTTAAGCAGTCATCTTGAGAAAACAGCAGCGCAGCAGCATCAGCGCAGCGGTTCTTTGAAGGCTCATAAAATCAAAACCGGAGCAGTTAGAAACATTCTTTCGATAACTTTTATTTGGAAGGGTTCAATCTCTCTCCTGTGTAAGTTTTAAGCTGAAACGACAAACGGGCTCAGAGGAGATAATGTTTGAAGAGAAGTGACCGGTTTATAAAAAAAATTTGTTTTGAAGGGGAAATTGCAAACTTCCTGTTGATTTTTGCTGAGGGTTGTCAATCTATGAAATGTAGGTCTAAGTGAGACCTACATAGAGGTTTTTGTTTCATGTCTCTCCGACTTTCCCAGTGGGAGTTACAGGCAGTCTTGTCATTTTTTTCTTCCGAGGAGCAGTTTTTTCTGCGTTTTATAAAAAAATTGCGGTAGAGCACAATTTTGAGATTTGGGGTTAGGTTTTTTTTCAATAGATCGCAATTTTAACCAGTCCCGATGTGTGTGTTCAGTTTGGTGAGTTTTGAAGCATGTTAAGGGGGTCAAATTACAGCTCAAAGAGGCAAAAGTGACTGTTTTTAGTACTTTTTTTGTCTTGAAGGGGGAATTGCCAACTTCCTGTTGATTTTTGCCCGAGGATATACAATTATGAAAACTAGTTCTAAGTCAGACCTACATAGAGGTTTTTGTTTCATGTCTCTCCGACCTTTCTAGTGGGAGTTACAGGCAGTTTTGTCATTTTTTTCTTCCGAGGAGCAGTTTTTTCTGCGTTTTATAAAAAAATTGCGGTAGAGCACAATTTTGAGATTTGGGGTTAGTTTTTTTTCAATAGATCGCAATTTTAACCAGTCCCGATGTGTGTGTTCAGTTTGGTGAGTTTTGAAGCATGTTAAGGGGGTCAAATTACAGCTCAAAGAGGCAAAAGTGACTGTTTTTAGTACTTTTTTTGTCTTGAAGGGGGAATTGCCAACTTCCTGTTGATTTTTGCCCGAGGATATACAATTATGAAAACTAGTTCTAAGTCAGACCTACATAGAGGTTTTTGTTTCATGTCTCTCCGACCTTTCTAGTGGGAGTTACAGGCAGTCTAGTTTTTTTTTCTTCCTAGGGGGCGCTAGAGCGCAATTTTGAGTTTTGGGGTTTGGTTTTTTCATTAAAAGACAATTTTCGCAGGTCCTGATGTGTGGGTCAAATATGGTGAGTTTTGTAGCATGTTAAGTGGGTCAAATTAGTGCTCAAAGAGGCGGCCGGTATAATAATAATAAAACCTTACAAATTCAATAGGTCCTTATGTCCCATTGCATAAGGACTCCCTTTGGGAGTCCTTGTCCTTATGCAATGGGCCATGCGGGCCCTAAAAAGCTTTGGTTCATGGACACTATCAGATATACAAACTCCAAAAGCAGTGAAGTTGTCATGTTGTGTAAATGGTAAATAAAAACATGATTTAATGCAAATCCTTTTCAACTTATATTCAATTGAATAAACTGCAAAGACAAGATATTTCATGTTCACACTGACAAACTTTCTTATTTTTTGCAAATAATCATGAACTTAGAATTGAATGGCAGCAACACATTGCAAAAAAAAGACATTTTACCAGTGTGTTACATGGCCTTTCCTTTTAACAACACTCAGTAAAGGTTTGGGAACTGATGTAGTGGAATTTCTGCCCTCTGTACCATTTTTTGTTGTTTGTCAAAGTCTGGAGCGAACAAGGTCGAAAAGCATTAAGGAGGACGCTGACATTGTACAAGATATCTTCATTGTTTATTATGGCCAAGAGACCCAAGAATGTTGATCCAAAAACAGCTGGTCCCTGTTGGAAGGACACACAACCACCAGGGAACAGATAAATAACCAAGTAGACCAATATAGGAGGATTCAAGCTCTTTCCTTTGTTTCCAGCTCGAGGGAGCTCTTTCTTTTTCTCCGGAGAAAACTGTCTGTTTCATGGCAATCCAATCCAACCTTGTACCATTCGATTATGGGTAAATACAACTCTCGTGATTAATTCTCTTTTGTTCCTGTTTAAGATTTGGACTTTCTCCTACACTGAGGAGACACATTTTTGAAGTGGAATTATTCCCATTCTTGCTTGATGTACAGCTTAAGTTGTTCAACAGTCCGGGGGTCTCTATGTTTGTATTGTATTTCGATACCGTCGATCATAATATTTTATTAGAGCGTATCAAAACACGTATTGGTATGTCAGACTTAGCCTTGTCGTGGTTTAACTCTTATCTTACTGACAGGATGCAATGCGTCTCCCATAATAATGTGACCTCGGACTATGTTAAGGTAACGTGCGGAGTTCCTCAGGGTTCGGTTCTTGGCCCTGCACTCTTTAGTATTTACATGCTACCGCTAGGCGACATCATACGCAAATACGGTGTTAGCTTTCATTGTTATGCTGATGACAGCCAACTCTACATGCCCCTAAAGCTGACCAACACGCCGGATTGTAGTCAGCTGGAGGCGTGTCTTAATGAAATTAAACAATGGATGTCCGCTAACTTCTTGCAACTCAACGCCAAGAAAACGGAATTGCTGATTATCGGTCCTGCTAAACACCGACATTTATTTAATAATACCACCTTAACATTTGACAACCAAACAATTACACAAGGCGAATCAGTAAAGAATCTGGGTATTATCTTCCACCCAACTCTCTCCTTTGAGTCACACATTAAGAGTGTTACTAAAACGGCCTTCTTTCATCTCCGTAATATCGCTAAAATTCGTTCTATTTTATCCACTAGCGACGCTGAGATCATTATTCATGCGTTCGTTACGTCTCGTCTCGACTACTGTAACGTATTATTTTGGGGTCTCCCTATGTCTAGCATTAAAAGATTACAGTTGGTACAAAATGCAGCTGCTAGACTTTTGACAAGAACAAGAAAGTTTGATCATATTACGCCTATACTGTATATACCTTTATATACATATATACATATATATATACCTATACTGGCTCACCTGCACTGGCTTCCTGTGCACTTAAGATGTGACTTTAAGGTTTTACTACTTACGTATAAAATACTACACGGTCTAGCTCCGTCCTATCTTGTCGATTGCATTGTACCATATGTCCCGGCAAGAAATCTGCCTTCAAAGAACTCCGGCTTATTAGTGATTCCCAGAGCCCAAAAAAAGTCTGCGGGCTATAGAGCGTTTTCTATTGGGGCTCCAGTACTATGGAATGCCCTCCCGGTAACAATTAGAGATGCTACCTCAGTAGAAGCATTTAAGTCCCATCTTAAAACTCATTTGTATACTCTAGCCTTTAAATAGCCCCCCTGTTAGACCAGTTGATCTGCCGTTTCTTTTCTTTTCTCCTCTGCTCCCCTATTCCTTGTGGAGGGGGGGGGGGGGGGGGGCACAGGTCCGGTGGCCATGGATGAAGTGCTGGCTGTCCAGAGTCGGGACCCGGGGTGGACCGCTCGCCTGTGCATCGGCTGGGAACATCTCTGCGCTGCTGACCCGTCTCCGCTCGGGATGGTGTCCTGCTGGCCCCACTATGGACTGGACTCTTACTATCATGTTGGATCCACTATGGACTGGACTCTCACAATATTATGTTAGATCCACTATGGACTGGACTCTCTCACTATTATGTTAGATCCACTATGGACTGGACTCTCACAATATTATGTTAGATCCACTATGGACTGGACTCTCTCACTATTATGTTAGATCCACTATGGACTGGACTCTCACTATTATGTTAGATCCACTATGGACTGGACTCTCACACTATTATGTTAGATCCACTATGGACTGGACTCTCACAATATTATGTTGGATCCACTATGGACTGGACTCTCACACTATTATGTTAGATCCACTATGGACTGGACTCTCACACTATTATGTTAGATCCACTATGGACTGGACTCTTACTATTATGTTGGATCCACTATGGACTGGACTCTCACAATATTATGTTAGATCCACTATGGACTGGACTCTCTCACTATTATGTTAGATCCACTATGGACTGGACTCTCACTATTATGTTAGATCCACTATGGACTGGACTCTCACACTGTTATGTTAGATCCACTATGGACTGGACTCTCACTATTATGTTAGATCCACTATGGACTGGACTCTTACTATTATGTTGGATCCACTATGGACTGGACTCTCACAATATTATGTTAGATCCACTATGGACTGGACTCTCTCACTATTATGTTAGATCCACTATGGACTGGACTCTCACTATTATGTTAGATCCACTATGGACTGGACTCTCACACTGTTATGTTAGATCCACTATGGACTGGACTCTCACACTATTATGTTAGATCCACTATGGACTGGACTCTCACAATATTATGTCAGACCCACTCGACATCCATTGCTTTCGGTCTCCCCTAGAGGGGGGTGGGGTTACCCACATATGCGGTCCTCTCCAAGGTTTCTCATAGTCATTCACATCGACGTCCCACTGGGGTGAGTTTTTCCTTGCCCTTATGTGGGCTTTGTACCGAGGATGTCGTTGTGGCTTGTGCAGCCCTTTGAGACACTTGTGATTTAGGGCTATATAAATAAACATTGATTGATTGATGTGAAAGGGTATGTAAAATATATTTGTCTCCCAGTGTGTACAAAGTGTGGCCCCCAGCCACCCAAGGAGCCACAACGTGTTTGTTTTTTTTTTGTTTTTTTTGCTTTCTAAGTGGAACTTGAACAGGAAGTGTCTGCCAAGTTCCAGGTGGAGAAAAGAAGCCAGTCACAGTCGAGAAGCACGCTGTGCAATTTGCACCCAGCAGGGAGTGGAATGTGGGACTCCTGCCTTCTGGAGCGTGTGAGTGGACAACATTTTATCATCTTGCTGTGACATCATGGACATATTCCAGTGGAGAAAGAAACATACAGGTAAAAGCCAGTAAATTAGAATATTTTGAAAAACTTGATTTATTTCAGTAATTGCATTCAAAAGGTGTAACTTGTACATTATATTTATTCATTGCACACAGACTGATGCATTCAAATGTTTATTTCATTTAATTTTGATGATTTGAAGTGGCAACAAATGAAAATCCAAAATTCCGTGTGTCACAAAATTAGAATATTACTTAAGGCTAATACAAAAAAGGGATTTTTAGAAATGTTGGCCAACTGAAAAGTATGAAAATGAAAAATATGAGCATGTACAATACTCAATACTTGGTTGGAGCTCCTTTTGCCTCAATTACTGCGTTAATGCGGCGTGGCATGGAGTCCATGAGTTTCTGGCACTGCTCAGGTGTTATGAGAGCCCAGGTTGCTCTGATAGTGGCCTTCAACTCTTCTGCGTTTTTGGGTCTGGCATTCTGCATCTTCCTTTTCACAATACCCCACAGATTTTCTATGGGGCTAAGGTCAGGGGAGTTGGCGGGCCAATTTAGAACAGAAATACCATGGTCCGTAAACCAGGCACGGGTAGATTTTGCGCTGTGTGCAGGCGCCAAGTCCTGTTGGAACTTGAAATCTCCATCTCCATAGAGCAGGTCAGCAGCAGGAAGCATGAAGTGCTCTAAAACTTGCTGGTAGACGGCTGCGTTGACCCTGGATCTCAGGAAACAGAGTGGACCGACACCCGCAGATGACATGGCACCCCAAACCATCACCCAACCATGCAAATTTTGCATTTCCTTTGGAAATCGAGGTCCCAGAGTCTGGAGGAAGACAGGAGAGGCACAGGATCCACGTTGCCTGAAGTCTAGTGTAAAGTTTCCACCATCAGTGATAGTTTGGGGTGCCATGTCATCTGCTGGTGTCAGTCCACTCTGTTTCCTGAGATCCAGGGTCAACGCAGCCGTCTACCAGCAAGTTTTAGAGCACTTCATGCTTCCTGCTGCTGACCTGCTCTATGGAGATGGAGATTTCAAGTTCCAACAGGACTTGGCGCCTGCACACAGCGCAAAATCTACCCGTGCCTGGTTTACGGACCATGGTATTTCTGTTCTAAATTGGCCCGCCAACTCCCCTGACCTTAGCCCCATAGAAAATCTGTGGGGTATTGTGAAAAGGAAGATGCAGAATGCCAGACCCAAAAACGCAGAAGAGTTGAAGGCCACTATCAGAGCAACCTGGGCTCTCATAACACCTGAGCAGTGCCAGAAACTCATCGACTCCATGCCACGCCGCATTAACGCAGTAATTGAGGCAAAAGGAGCTCCAACCAAGTATTGAGTATTGTACATGCTCATATTTTTCATTTTCATACTTTTCAGTTGGCCAACATTTCTAAAAATCCCTTTTTTGTATTAGCCTTAAGTAATATTCTAATTTTGTGACACACGGAATTTTGGATTTTCATTTGTTGCCACTTCAAATCATCAAAATTAAATGAAATAAACATTTGAATGCATCAGTCTGTGTGCAATGAATAAATATAATGTACAAGTTACACCTTTTGAATGCAATTACTGAAATAAATCAAGTTTTTCAAAATATTCTAATTTACTGGCTTTTACCTGTATTATAGATTTCAGTGTAGAAAGAAACATATTATTCCATGTCAACCTAGTTTGAAGTCCCTTCATGAACACACGGTGTGTGCGCGTGCGTGTGCGTGTGTGTGTGTGTGTGTGCACGTTTACTTTGTCAGACAAGTGCTTCTCTGACCTTTGACCCCACCAGACATTTCAATTAGGTCATTGTCTCGACTGTCCTTCTGTAAACTCATAATCTTTACATTCTACTCCATCGTTCTCTCTCTCTCTCTTTGTCTTTCTGTCACATGTTGTTCCTTTGCTTGGTCTGTTAGATTTACTTAACCAACCTTGACCTGCTCAGTGGCTTAGTGGTTAGAGTGTCCGCCCTGAGATGGGTAGGTTGTGAGTTCAAACCCCCGGCCGAGTCATACCAAAGACTGTAAAAATGGGACCCATTACCTCCCTGCTTGGCACTCAGCATCAAGGCTTGGAATTGGGGGTTAAATCACCAAAAATGATTTCCGGGCGCGGCCACCGCTGCTGCTCACTGCTCCCCTCACCTCCCAGGGTGTGATCAAGGGTGATGGGTCAAATGCAGAGGACACATTTCACCACACCTAGTGTGTGTGTGACTATCATTGCTACTTTACTTTAACTTTAACTGTCCATCTAATGTTCTGTTTGTCTTACTCTCTGCTTGTCTGTCTGTCTGCTCATCTGTCTGTCTTCCATCTCTCCGTCTTGTCTGTCTGTCTTCCATCTCTCCGTCTTGTCTGTCTGCTCATCTGTCTGTCTTCCATCTCTCCGTCTTGTCTGTCCACTCATCTGTCTGTCTTCCATCTCTCCGTCTTGTCTGTCCGCTCATCTGTCTGTCTTCCATCTCTCCGTCTTGTCTGTCCGCTCATCTGTCTGTCTTCCATCTCGCCGTCTTGGTAAATCTTTTTTTTTTGTTTTTGTTTTATATGTGCTTAAAATAAGGAAGTATCTTACTTAAGTCTGTTTAGTCACCTGTCGTCCACTTCTGCCTCGACCACGCTGGTGCTACCTGCGTTGTACCTATTCAATTGGCTGTTTCGTGCACTTGGCATCTGCATCATCACCGCCAAGTGTAACACCGTTCATACAAATACAGAAAAAGAAGAATAATTAAAGCTGCAAGCAGCATTGGTCGGGCCCATGTATTTGGCAGGTGCTAGTCATAAGTGTCCCAATACTTTTGTCTACTTTTAGTCTGAAGTGTCCCAAGACTTTTGTCTAGTGTACCTACCTTGTCTGCATTGTGTGGGCACGTTGGTGCTTCCTGCTTTTAAGCAGCCATCTTAAAAAGCGCAGCGGGTCTTTGAAGGGTCATAAAATCAAAACCGGAGCCGGTATTAAAACGCCGATCTATACTTTTAATCAAAAGGGTTCAATCTCTCTCCTGTGTTAGTTTGAAGGCAAAACGACAAACGCGCTCAGAGGAGTTCGTTTTTGAAGGAAGGTGACCGGTTTTTACAAAAAAATTGTTTTGAAAGGGGAATAGCAAACTTCCTGTTGATTTTTGCTGGGGGTTGTCAATTTATGAAATGTAGGTCTAAGTGAGACCTACGGAGAGGTTTTTGTTTCATGTCTCTCCAACCTTCCCAGTGGGAGTTAGAGGCAGTTTTGTCATTTTTTTCTTCCGAGGAGCAGTTTTTTCTACGTTTTATTCAAAAATTGCTCTAGAGCGCAATTTTTAAATTTGGGGTTAGGTTTTTTTATTGGATCACAATTTTTGCCAGTCCTGATGTGTGCGTTCAGTTCGGTGAGTTTTGAAGCGTGTTAAGGGGGTCAAATTACAGCTCAAAGAGGCAAAAGTGACTTTTAGTACTTTTTTGTCTTGAAGGGGGAATTGCCAACTTCCTGTTGATTTCTGCCCGATGATATACAATTATGAAAACTAGGTCTAAGTCAGACCTACATTATGAAAACTAGGTCTAAGTCAGACCTACATAGAGGTTTTTGTTTCATGTCTCTCCGACCTTCCTAGTGGGAGTTACAGGCAGTCTAGTTTATTTTTCCCTACGGGGCGCTAGAGCGCAATTTTGAGTTTTGGGGTTCGTTTTTTTTTTAAAAAGGTAATTTTCGCAGGTCCTGATGTGTCGGTCAAATATGGTGAGTTTTGAAGCATGTTAAGTGGGTCAAATTACAGTTTGTTGTGGCGGCGGAAGAATAAAGAATAATAATAAAACCTTACAAATATAATAGGTCCTTATGTCCCATTGTATAAGGTCTCCCTTTGGGAGTCCTTATACAATGGGCCATGCGGGCCCTAATAATAAAACCTTACAAATACAATAGGTCCTTATGTCCCATTGTATAAGGACTCCCTTTGGGAGTCCTTATACAATGGGCCATGCGGGCCCTAATTATGGTTTGTTGATATGACTAAAATGTTGATGCAAATGAATAATGATAATAGATGAAGTGAGTGGTGGTGCTAAGCTACATTTGTAGCCACAGCTGTCCTGGGTTAGACTGTGTCGGAAGCGCGGTGCCAGTTTGCGCCTACGTCCCCTCCGACCACCACTAAAGATTTGTGTAAATTCACACACCATTGTGAGCAGCACTGGGAGAAAGGGTGACGTGCCTTGCCCAAGGACACAGCGGCAACAACTTGGATGGCAGAGGCGGGGGTTGAACCTGGAACCCACACGTTGCTGGCATGGCCGCTCCACCCACAGCGCCACGCTGTTCCCCAAAACAACATTTTCCTCTAACTCTCTGAATAAGGTCTTGGAACATTCCATGGCTATTTTGGGAACTGAAAATGAATGCTTTGATCTGTAGAAGTTGAGGGATGGTGTCGCTGTCCTTGGTCCTGCAAGTGAACTCCACAACCGGCAACTCCACGCGTTCAGACGTGTTGCTGAGCAGGAAGACGCGCAGGGAGGCTGGCGTTCAAATCAGCGAAAGGTGAGTCACATGACACCCACTCAGCGCCTGGAGAATTGCACCCAGCAGGGAAGCAAACCTGCTGCTCGGTGCTCGTGGGCGTCTGGCAAATGTCAGCAGCGGCCGACTGAAGACAATTTTATCAATGGTTTCCTTTTAGAGCTGTCAAACCATTCAAATATTCAAATCATTCAAACGCTTCATCATTTTGCCTCGTAGTTAAGTCATCATCACATCAGTGGCCAAAAAGTTCAATTTTGGTCTCATCACTCCAAATGACTTTGTTCCAGAAGTTTTGAGGCTCGCCTCTGTGCTGTTTGGCGTAATGCAGTGGTTCTCAAACTTTTTTTGTCATCCCCCACTTTGGACAATGGGGAGTTTTCAAGCCCTACCTGCCCCCATCGCCCCAACAGAGCGCTAATGCCAAGCTTTAACATTTTCAAATTTATTGAACATCAAGTTGTATACAATAACATAAAATAACATTAAGTTCAATAATAAATAAAATAACTGTGCAGCTGTGGTATAACTTGCATCAAGTTCAATAATAAATAAAATAACTTGCATCAAGTTCAATAATAAATAAAATAACTTCCATCAAGTTCAATAATAAATCAAAAAAAGTGTTGTAACTTGCATCAAGTTCAATAATAAATCAAAAAAGTGTTATAACTTGCATCAAGTTCAATAATAAATCAAAGTGTTATAACTTGCATCACGTTCAATAATAAATAAAAAAAAAGTGTTATAACTTGCATCAAGTTCAATAATAAATCAAATAACTTGCATCAAGTTCAATAATAAATCAAAAAAAGTGTTATAACTTGCATCAAGTTCAATAATAAATAAAACAAAAGTGTTATAACTTGCATCAAGTTCAATAATAAAAAAAGTGTTATAACTTGCATCAAGTTCAATAATAAATCAAATAAAAGTGTTATAACTTGCATCAAGTTCAATAATAAATCAAATAACTTGCATCAAGTTCAATAATAAATCAAAAAAAGTGCTATAACTTGCATCAAGTTCAATAATAAATAAAACAAAAGTGTTATAACTTGCATCAAGTTCAATAATAAATCAAAAAAAGTGTTATAACTTGCATCAAGTTCAATAATAAATCAAAAAAAGTGTTATAACTTGCATCAAGTTCAATAATAAATAAAACAAAAGTGTTATAACTTGCATCAAGTTCAATAATAAATCAAAAAAAGTGTTATAACTTGCATCAAGTTCAATAATAAATCAAATAACTTGCATCAAGTTCAATAATAAATACAATAAAAGTGCCACTTTGCAATCTTTGCAAAAAAAAAAGGAGGAGCTATGCATTTGGCAAGACAGGGCTAGTGACAGCACTTTCCCCCGGGAGAGCCACCTTGCTTCACTGTGAAACAGCACGGCTGTATGATCAGCTCCCATTTCCTCACACAGTGCAGAGAACAGTCGCACTTTCAGTGGTCGTGTTTTGATCAAATTGACCGCGCTCACAACATCTGTTAAAACCTCATTGAGTTCGGGGCTGAGCTGCCTTGACGCGAGTGCTTCCCGGTGAATGACACAGTGTGTGCCCGTCACATTTTTGTTTCTCTGCAGGCGCTGGCTCTGGCTCGACGACCTTTGAGGTGCGAGTCACAAATGTATATATTTGTGTAATCGTGATCCACACATTAGCCTGCTACCCATCCGCGCGAAAGTTTGTTCCGCTTAGCCCCGCCCCCATTAGTTACTGTTGCTATGTCTGTCAAACTTTCGCTCGTACCGAGAAATATAAAGCCTACAGTAAAAATAAGTACCGGTAATTTCCATTTATTTATATAGCTGATTTCACAGACAGAATCACAAAGTGATTTACAGTGTGTATAGAAAATGAAAGCATAGTAAAAAAAATAATCTAAGAATATAATAATTAAAAAAAAAAAATTAAAGTGAAATTTCCTCCCGTTCCTCGCGCCCCACCTGTCATGTCTCTATTCCCCACCAGTGGGGCGCGCCCCACATTTTGAGAAACGCTGGCGTAATGTAAGCGGGATACTTTGTGACATTTGCGCAGAAATGTCTTTCTTCTGGCCACTCGACCATGCAGCCCATTTTTCTTCTGTCATGACTCGGTCCTGGGGTTTAGTTTTTCTCGAAGGCAACGGAAAGTTGGCTCGGGCGAGACGGGAATGTAAGTACATTTTTATTTAACACTATAATTACAAAACGAGGAAGTAAACAAAAGGCGCGCACTAGAGATGCGCGGATAGGCAATTATTTCATCCGCAACCACATCAGAAAGTCGTCAACCATCCGCCATCCACCCGATGTAACATTTGATCAGAACCGCACCCGCCCGTTGTTATATATCTAATATAGACGACCAGGCCTGAATAGCTTTGTCTTTGACCTTTTTTTTTTTACTTACAACTATACCTAATATATAAAGGGGTGGAAAAGTGACTATTACCTGCAGGGCAAACATTAGCTAACCAGAAGGCAATAACAATGTAAAAACACCTGCTTAAAAGATCTAATACAAATGTCCCTGAGGAATGTAAGGTGGGAGTACTGTAATTACCTAACGTTACATTATTATTTTCCATAACAATTTAGCCCCCTCCACAATATTAACCCGACGTTAAAACAGAACTAGCTATTTATTGATTAGCAATTGCCGAATCATGTAACATTAGCTTAATGCTAAAAAGCCAGCTACTATCATATTCTGTAACAGACAAATAATTTCATGTAGGCTAACGTTACCTACCTGCTACCTCTGTCTTTTCTCGTTTCTCCTCCTCTTCTTTTCTCTTTTTTCTTCCCTGGGCACCTGACAGTTTTGGCCGTTTTGACATCTTGTGTTGATTTTTTGATGTGGTGACGTCCAAAAAGAGTCATGATACGGGAAGGGAGGGGGCGCACCGTGCGGGGGTAGGGGGTAGGGGGGGCGGGGGGTAGGGGGCGTAATGTTGTAACAAATAATATTTCTATTAAATAGGCTTTACTTTGCATTTTAATTAACGTGGGATTATTTTTTGTATTTAGAAATAATAGTACCAACTTTTTTTTTTCTTTTTTTTTTCTCCGACATTTGTGGCACTGGCGTGGCGCACCCTGATGGACGACGCCCTTAGCATTTGCCTATACGGCCTATGCCACGGGCCGGCCCTGTGGACGATGCAAGGCATTAGTGAGGTTATAAAGCTTTTGCCTGTTAAAGAAAGGAGACTGATCCAATGCAGCACAGACATTCGCGTGCCACGCTGTCACGACCCAGACGCACACCAGTGCGCAATCATATGGGAGCCGCGCTGAGCGCACCTCCAAGCGCGTCTCGCTGCCGGCGACGGCCGGGTATGGGCCCGACGCTCCAGCGCCATCCATTTTCAGGGCTAGTTGATTCGGCAGGTGGGTTGTTACACACTCCTTAGCGGGTTCCGACTTCCATGGCCACCGTCCTGCTGTCTATATCAACCAGGGTGAGCCTCATCCCTTTCGTGAGCGCACTGGGCGCGGAGTGACCCCTGTTACGCGCCCCCCGGCAACAGGGGTGGCGGGCAGGTAAGCTGCGCGGGCGGAGCGCGCGGAGTGACCCCTGTTACGAGCCCCCGGCCACGGGGGTGGCGGGCAGGTAAGCTGCTTACCTGCTGCGCGTGACGCCGGCCGCGGCGAAGGCGGACGAGGCGCGGGGTGTCGGTGAGGTGGGCGCGGTGGTGACCCTGGACGTGCGTCGGGCCCTTCTCGCGGATCGCCTCAGCTACGGCTCCCGGTGGGGCCCTCTCGGGGGAAGGGGCCTCGGTCCCGGATCCCGGCGAGGCGTCCCTTTTCCGCTCCGTAAAAGTGTCCATCTCTTTTTTTTTTTTTCTTCTGTTGTGGCATATGCTGCAGGTGCCTGCTCGTTTTTCGTATGTGGGTAACAACATTTAACTATGTATATATATTTCCCAATTGGTTTAACTGCCACCCACCTGAATCTATTTAAAATCAAATTTTTTTTTATTTCAACCGCCCGACCCGACCCGACCCGCTGATAAAATCTAATTTTTTTAAATTCCATCCGCCCGATCCGCGGATAATCCGCGGACTCCGCGGTTGTGCCCGCAAACCGCGCATCTCTAGCGCGCACAATGGCGGAGAACAAACTATGAAAAAACAAAAAAGACTATAAACATGCAACAAAAACTTACTTTGGCATGGGACATGAAGCAGGATCTTAGAGGATGAAGAGTGTGCAGAAGCATAAATGTGGAGCTGTCACCAGAAAGACAAACTGAAAACAATGAACTTAAATACTACAGACATGATTAACGAAAACAGGTGCGTGACTCAAAACGTGAAACAGGTGCGTGACGTGACAGGTGAAAACTAATGGGTTGCTGTGGTGACAAAACACAAGTGCACAAAAAGTCCAAAAACCAAAACGAACATGACCAAAACAAAAACATGATCACACAGACATGACATCTTCAAGTGCCTCCTTATTGTGCATCTTGAAACAATTTTTCAGAGAGTCCTGTATTTCAGCTGAAGTTATTTGTGGATTTTTCTTTGCATCTTCAACAATTTTCCTGGCTGTTGTGGCTGAAATCTTTGCTGGTCTACCTGAATCCCTCATTGTCCACTTCTTAATCAGCGTTTCAACTCTGCTGATTGGCATTCTCGATTCCTTGGATATCTTTTTATACCCCTTTCCTGTTTTATGCAGTTCAATGACCTTTTCTCGCAGATCCTTTGACAATTATTTTGCCTTCCCCATGACTCAGAATCAGTGACGTGCGGTGAGGTTGATGGCTGGTGAGGCACTGACTTCATCACAGTCACATTTACAAACATATGAACCCTAAAGAGTATCTTATTCACCATTTGATTGGCAGCAGTTAACGGGTTATGTTTAAAAGCTCATACCAGCATTCTTCCCTGCTTGGCACTCAGCATCAAGAATTGGAATTGGGGGTTAAATCACCAAAAATGATTCCCAGGCGTGGCGCCGCTGCTGCCCACTGCTCCCCTCACCTCCCAGGGGGTGATCAAGGGGATGGGTCAAATGCAGAGGACAAATTTCACCACACCTAGTGTGTGTGTGACAATCATTGCTACTTTAACTTAACTTTAACTTTACACATACAAACTGTAGCACACAAAAAAGCACATTTAATAAAAAAACGTTATTATGGTCTTACCTTTGACTTAGAAATTAAGTCCATGCGCCGCAACTAAAGCCCTCACTTCAACTTTCCACGTGCAAGATTGAATCTATTTAAAAAAGTGTAACCGAGGGTTTATAAATGTGGCCTATACTGTATGAAACTACAAAATAACAAACACGGAGGCTCCAGTTTACACGAGGACCACTTTATTTACCTTCTTTCAAAAACCTCCGCTCCACTCCCAACGTGTCAAAATTCCGCTCTTAGCGCCTTCAAAATAAGAGCTCAAGGCATATACTGTATAACAGCGCATAACAGGAACTTAACATCGCAAAGAGGAAAGCCCGTAAAAATAGGTTACAAAAGTTACTGAATAAGAAGCCAAAAAGTGCAAAAACAATAATGTTCGTGTTGGAGGAGTTGTGAATTAGGTACACCTGCGGTCTGCAGGTGTACCTAATGTTGTGACCGTGCAGTCATTCACAACTCCTCCAACACCAACATTATTGTTTTTGCACTTTTTGGCTTCTTATGAAATAACTTTTTTAAATAGATTCAATCTTGCACGTGGAAAGTTTAAGTGTGGGCTTTAGTTGATATAACACTCCCGCCAGGGGGTGCCGTGCATTCTACGGCGGGGGTGCAGGAGGCGAGCCTCAGCCAGTGTGTCTTTTGCACATAAATATGAAACATATTTTAAATAATTGCAGCCATTTTTTCTTTTTTTACATATTTTACATCTTTGTTCAAATGTATTATTATTGTTATTGTTGTTATTAAAAATATTTGTTAGAAAATAAATATGGTTAGTTTTATTTTTTAATTAAATTTCTATTTAGTATTTTACTCATCTTACATACATAAATAAGGTTGAATGTTTATAAATACATGAATATACATGAATAAATCTAATTACACTTTAAAACAGCAATTCCTTCTAGGAAAGGGGGGTTGGGGGATGCTGGAGCCTATCCCAGCTGCACATGGGCAGAAGGCGGTGTACACCCTGGACAAGTCGCCACCTCATCACAGGGCCAACACAGATAGACGGACAACATAAAACTGAAAATGATTGTATTTAAAAAATAAAAATTACATTGGTAGGGATTTTTGTTATTATAAATATGTTGCTTGGATGGCAGCATATGTTGTTCCAAAAGCTGTATGTACCTTTCAGCATTAATGGTGCCTTCACAGATGTGTAAGTTACCCATGTCTTGGCCACTAATACACCCCCATACCATCACACATGCTGCCTTTTACACTTTGCGTCTATAACAATCCGGATGGTTCTTGTCCTCTTTGGTCCGGAGGACACGACGTCCACAGTTTCCAAAAACAATTTGAAATGTGGACTCGTCAGACCACAGAACACTTTTCCACTTTGTATCAGTCCATCTTAGATGAGCTCAGGCCCAGCGAAGACGACGGCGTTTCTGGGTGTTGTTGATAAACGGTTTTTGCCTTGCATAGGAGAGTTTTAACTTGCACTTACAGATGTAGCGACCAACTGTAGTTACTGACAGTGGGTTTCTGAAGTGTTCCTGAGCATGTGGTGATATCCTTTACACACTGATGTCGCTTGTTGATGTAGTACAGCCTGAGGGATGGAAGGTCACGGGCTTAGCTGCTTACGTGCAGTGATTTCTCCAGATTCTCTGAACCCTTTGATGATATTACGAAGCGTAGATGTTTAAATCCCTAAATTCCTTGCAATAGCTGGTTGAGAAATGTTGTTCTTAAACTGTTCAACAATTTGCTCACGCATTTGTTGACAAAGTGGTGACCCTCGCCCCATCCTTGTTTGTGAATGACTGAGCATTTCATGGAATCTACTTTTATACCCAAACATGGCACCCACCTGTTCCCAATTAGCCTGCACACCTGTGGGATGTTCCAAATAAGTGTTTGATGAGCATTCCTCAACTTTATCAGTATTTATTGCCACCTTTCCCAACTTCTTTGTCATGTGTTGCTGGCATCAAATTCTAAAGTTAATGATTATTTGCAAAAAAAAAAAAAAAGTTTATGAGTTTGAACATCAAATATGTTGTCTTTGTAGCATATTCAACTGAATATTGTCATGTCTGTGTGATCAGGTTTTATTTTTGGACTTTTTGTGCACTTTTGTTTTGTTTTGTCACCATAGTTACCCATTAGTTTCACCTGTCATGTCACGCACCTGTTGTTAATCATGTCCATAGTATTTAAGTTCATTAATTTTCTGTTGTTTGTCCTGACGACCTCACCCCCGCATTAATGCTCCTGCACACTCTCCACACCCTGATGACCCTTGCTACTCTTTTTCTCATGCCGGTTCCATGCCAAGTAAGTTTTTGTTTATTAAGCCACAGTTAGTGTTTTGTTTAATAGTTCATAGTTTCTGCCAATGTGCAAGTTTTGTGTTTATAGTCTAGTTTTGTACCTCCGCCCCTGTGCGCGCTTTTCGTTTATTCCTTTTTTGATAGTTTAAATAAATCATGTCTTCACCTTCACGCCATGTCTGGTTCAAATGTTCATTTGCACCACGGGAGAACAAACCACGTCATAGTCCAAGTCTTGATGAATATGGCTTGAAAAGGATTTGCAAATCATTGTATTCCGTTTATATTTACATCTACCGTATTTTCCGCACCATAAGGCGCCCTGGGTTATAAGCCGCGCCTTCAATGAACGGCATATTTCAAAACTTTGTCCACCTATAAGCCGTTCCGTGTTATAAGCCGCATCTAACTGCGCTAAAGGAATGTCAAAAAAACAGTCAGTCAAACTTTAATAATATATTAAAAACCAGCGTGATGTGGGCGCGCATGGAGTCGTATATCAACATGGACGGAGCTGCGTGAAAAAAGCCACCCGGCCTCTTCGCGTAAACTTAAACTTACCTTAACCACTCGCTCATCTTTTCTTCATCCATCCCTTCGAGTTAGCTTTTATGATGACGCCGGCTGGAAAGGTCTCTTTTGGCAAGGTCTTCCTTTTGAATATCACCATGGGTGGAAGTTTCTGGCCATTAGCATGGCAAGCTAGAACCACAGTGAAGGATGACTTCTCATTCCCTGTGGTGCGAATATTCACCGTACGTGCTCCCGTTGTATCCACAGTGCGGTTCACAGGAATATCAAAAGTCAGTGGAACCTCGTCCATGTTGATAATGTTCTCTGGCCGGATCTTTTTTTCAGCTATATTGCTTTTACAATATGCACGGAAAGTAGCCAGCTTTTCTTGAAAGTCTTTAGGCAGTTGCTGTGAAATAGTAGTCCGTGTGCGGATGGAGAGATTGCGTCTTTTCATGAACCGGAAACCTGTCGCTTAGTAGGAGCCATTTTGTGGTCTTTACAGATGTAAACACACAAAGGAAATGAAACGTAATATCCGCGCGCTTCTTCTTCTTCTACGGGGGCGGGTGGTTGCTTACAGTAGAAGAAGAAGCGCTTCCTGTTCTATGGGGGCGGGTGCTTACCTTGGCGGTTGCTTGGCGTAGAAGAAGAAGCACTTCCTCTTCTACGGGGAAAAAAGATGGCGGCTGTTTACCGTAGTTGCGAGACCGAAACTTTATGAAAATGAATCTTAATATTAATCCATATATAAAGCGCACCGGGTTATAAGCCGCACTGTCAGCTTTTGAGTAAATTTGTGGTTTTTAGGTGCGGCTAATAGTGCGGAAAATACGGTAACACAATTTCCCAACTCATATGGAAACGGGGTTTGTACATGTATTGTAAAAAAAAAAAAAATCTTATTTTTTTATTCAAAATACATTTGAAAATGAACAAAGATGTAAAGTATGTAAAAATATTTATAATAATAAAAATCACTGCAAATTTAATACAACAATTTTCCGTTTTATTAACGGTTTCCGGTATATTTATTCTAGTGATGGGTCCGGCAACACCGATGCATCGGCGCATGCGTCGAGCTCATAGAGCAAAACCCTGTGTCGGTGCGCGTACCGCTTTTAGAAAGTCACGTGACCGATCATGAGCTGTTTTGGTCACGTGACCGATACGCCAACTGTGTCGCACTGACGCCTCCTCTGTGCCCTGTGAGCGGCTCTTTTCTGGAATACGTCAGAAAAACTTTTTTTTTTTTTTTTTTAATAAAAATGTGTAAAAAAATAAAATTAAAACAATTCCCAGTCCACAATCATCCACAACACGTTCTCTTAGATTTCCATGTTATGATACATGTTCACATTATTTATTGACTGTATCTAAAAAAGATAAAAAGATATTTTTATTTAAATGAAGATATGAAATAATCCTAAATGAAATACAATGACTTGGTTTATATTATTGTATATACTAGGGCAGGGGTCACCAACGCGGTGCCCGCGGTCACCAGGTAGCCCGTAAGGACCAGATCAGTCGCCCGCTGGCCTGTTCTAAAAATAGCTCAAAGAGCAGCACTTACCAGTGAGCTGCCTCTATTTTTTAAATTGTATTTATTTACTAGCAAGCTGGTCTCGCTTTGCTCGACATTTTTAATTCTAAAAGAGACAAAACTCAAATAGAATTTGAAAATCCAAGAAAATATTTTAAAGACTTGGTCTTCACTTGGAATAAGCGGTAGAAAATGGATGGATGGATGGGTCTTCACTTGTTTAAATAAATTCATTTATTTTTGACTTTGCTTCTTATTACTTTTAGAAATACAATTTTAGAGAAAAAATACAACCTTAAAAATGATTTTAGGATTTTTAAACAAATAAACCTTTTTACCTTTTAAATTTCTTCCTCTTCTTTCCTGACAATTTAAATCAATGTTCAAGTAATTTTTTTAATTTTTTTTATTGTAAAGAATAATAAATATTTTAGCTTCTGGTTTTTTGACGAAGAATATTTGTGAAATATTTCTTCAAACTTGCTATGATTAAAATTCAAAAAAATTATTCTGGCAAATCTAGAAAATCTGTAGAATCAAATTTAAATCTTATTTCAAAGTATTTTGAATTTCTTTTAAAATTTTTGTTCTGGAAAATCTAGAAGAAATACTGATTTGTCTTTGTTAGAAATATAGCTTGGTCCAATTTGTTAAATATTCTAACAAAGTGCAGATTGGATTTTAACCAATTCAAAACATGTCATCAAAATTCTAAAATGTATCTTAATCAGGAAAAATTACTAATGATGTTCCATAAATTATTTTTTAAATTTTTTCAAAAAGATTCAAATTAGCTAGTTTTTCTCTTCTTTTTTGTCGGTTGAATTTTGAATTTTAAAGAGTCGAAATTAAAGATAAACTATGTTTCATTTTTTGTGTGTTTTCTCCTCTTTTAAACCGTTCAATTAAGTGTTTTTTTCATCATTTATTCTCTACAAAAAACCTTCCGTAAAAGGAAAAAAAAAATGTACGACGGAATGACAGACAGAAATACCCATTTTTTTTATATATATAAATTTATTTATTTAGCTATTCTTGTTTAAATCACACTTACGTGTAACTTACAAATGACAATATATTTATTTATTTAAGTGATAGCCCTTCGCATTAATCAGTACCCAAGAAGTAGTTTTTGGTTTCAAAAAGGTTGGTGACCCCTGTACTAGGGCATCAAATCAGTGTCAGTAGAGTCGGTCCATAGGTTGCCTGTAGGGATTTTTAATGTCCAGCAGATGTCAGTATTTAGTGACACAGTATCGACACAGTATCAATACAGTTTTGCAATGTGTCGAAACGCTTCATGACGCCTCATCGACCCATCACTAATTTATTCATGTACTGTGCTTCTCTAAAATGAGAAAGAACTGCTTCTTTCACTTTATTGTCATCCCACCCCCACCTTCTTCCCTCCTCCTCCTCCTCCTCCTCCTCCTCCTCCTCCTCTCGTTCCTCAGCAGCAGCAGTCGACGCGTCGTCTTTGCAGCAGCATCAGCAGCACAGACGACACCTGTCACTTTTCTTCTGGAAACCACACATATTTCATATTTCTTGTCTTGCAAGAAAAGGAGGAGGAGGCGACGATCTTCACCCCCACATGGCTTCGTCCTGTGCACAATTTGGCGGTCGGGAGCGTTACGCATCGGTAAGTTCCTCTCCTTTTCGCCCCCCCCCCCAGCGTGTCGTCACCCCTGTCGGCTGCATGAAGAAGAAGATGAAGTAAGATGAATTATGACCAGAAATATCTCAGATGATTTCCATGTGAGTGAAGGTGTTTTTGCTGCAGTGTTCATGTGTTCATGTGCTCATGTGCAAGCATTCAGCAGCAACAACAAAATGTTTTTATTTCTTCATCGAACACCAAATGATTGGCAAACTGCTGCTGTTGTGAGGACATGTGTTCCATGTTAAAATGTCAATCAAACAATAGCAGCTTCTTTGTTTTGAAGACTTTCTTTTTCCAACCAAGTGAGTCACGTCTGTCGTGCGTGCAACCCCACACCCTCGTTCTTCTTCTGCAATACCAAATGATGGGGGGGGGGGGGGGGGGGGGGCTGCAAACAATAGCAGTGGCATTAAAGGTTGGAGACACAGCATGTTTCCTATTTTCCTCCCTCATGGCCAATTCCAATCTTTTCATGGGCAGCATGTATGTGGGTTCATATTCTTTAACTCCCCCCCCCTCCATCTCCTGACTTATGACTTAGTAAAACATCTGAGAGATGCTACAGAGGTAATTGGATTGGCTACGAGAGAGAGATGGGGGGTGGAATTTGTCAGCATGTGCATGGATTAGCTCAAGAGTGAGATGCAGTGTGTGTGTGTGTGTGTGTGTGTGTGTGTGTGTGTGTGTGTGTGCGCGCGTGTGCTGGTACTGGCAAGTGTGTGTTTGCGCACGCAGTGATTCACTGGCGTTTTAGGAAGCCGTGTGGATGAGTAAGACTCAAAAGAAGAGGCAGGGTGGAGGCGATTTATTTATTTATTTATTTCATTTTTTTCCCTCTCATTTTGCAAAATGTTGTTCTGTGCTGTTTGAATCCAAAAGCTCATTTTTTGTTTGCTCGGAGAGAGTCTGCTGTTTTTTTGTGCGGCGAGATGATAACAAATGTCACCCAAAAAAAAAACAGAGATTACACTGGATCAAAGTAGATTAAAAGTAGTACATTAATTGCATTTAAAAAAAAAACAAATCACAAAATTAAATAATTTTAGTGATTTTTTTTTTTGATTTTTTTTTACAGTGATGTTGCACATAGCAGTTTCCATGGCAACGGTTGTCAAATGATGAGAAAGAAGACCAACGGCTGTATGTTGTACAAACCCCGTTTCCATATGAGTTTGGAGATTGTGTTAGATGCAGGCCCGGCCCTAACCAATCTGGCGCCCTAGGCAAGATTTTAGGTGGCGCACCCCCCCACATCGGCAGTGAAGTGTATATACCGTATTTTCCGCACCATTAGCCGCACCTAAAAACCACAAATTTACTCAAAAGCTGACAGTGCGGCTTATAACCCGGTGCGCTTTATATATGGATAAATATTAAGATTCATTTTCATAAAGTTTCGTTCTCGCAACTTCGGTAAACAGCCGCCATCTTTTTTCCCGGTAGAGCAGGAAGCGCTTCTTCTTCTACGCAAGCAACCGCCAAGGTAAGCACCCGCCCCCATAGAACAGGAAGCGCTTCTTCTTCTACTGTAAGCAACCACCCGCCCCCAGAAGAAGAAGAAGCGCGCGGTGCATGCTGGGATATGTGACGTTACATTTCCATTTGTGTGTTTATGTAAAGACCCCAAAATGGCTCCTATTAAGTGTGTTGTCTGTCTAATTATAAATAATGCAGACGAGGCGTGTTAACTGAGTTCTCAACGTTTACTCACAGCGTGCTCATAACCACATTCTAACTGCCAGCATACAACAACGCTTCTCAGGGCTACCGCGCATGCTCGTAACTATCGTTGCATGCTGGGTAGTGTAGTTGTTATATTTGCTAGCTCATAACATCACATTGAGAGACACGCTTACGCGCTTAATTCAATACTCGCCGTCATTCCGGGTGGATTGACAAAAGACCTCCAGCCGCTAGATATTGGTGTCAACAGGGCATTCGAAGCTAGACTGCTAACTGCGTGGGAACAATGGATGACAGAAGGCGAACACACATTCACTAAGACAGGGAGACAGCGCCAGACGACGCCAACATCTGCCAGTGGATCGTAAATGCCTGGGCAGATATTTCGGTCACAACTGTGGTCCGAGCTTTCCGGAAGGCAGGATTCACAGAACTGCTGGATAACAGTGACACTGACTCCGATGACTTCGACGAGACGGAACCGGCCATTTTGGATCTCACATTTGCCCAACTTTTCACTTCGGACACCGAAGACGAAGGATTTACGAATGAAGAATAACTTCAGAAAGTGAGCGCTATGTTTATTTTGTGTGTTGTGACATTAACGTTCGAGCAACATTATGTTGCTATTGCTCTGCACTATTTTGAATTTTACTATGTTTGTGATTGCACATTTGCGTACATTTTGGGAGTGAACAGAGTTGTTAGAACGCTGGTTTTCAATATATTATTAAAGTTTGACTGACCTATCTGACTGTTTTTTTGACATTCCCTTTAGCGCAGCGTAGGCGCGGCTTATAGTCCGGGGAGGCTTATTGGTGGACAAAGTTATGAAATATGCCATTCATTGAAGGTGCGGCTAAAAATCCGGTGCGCCTTATAGTGCGGAAAATACGGTACTCACAAGAACCCGAATAGCTTTGTCTTTGACCTTTTTTTTTTTTACTTACAACTATACCTAATATATAAAGGGGTGGAAAAGTGACGATTACCTGCAGGGCAAACATTAGCTAACCAGAAGGCAATAACAATGTAAACAAAAAACACCTGCTTAAAAGATCTAATACAAACATTTATTTGCACGTACAACACTTAGAACTTTTAGCATATCAGTATGTGGAATTAAATGATGGAATGGATTAAGTAAAGAAGTTAAAAATTGTACTGATATGATCCAGTTTAAGAGGTTGTTCAAAATAATAGTGCTTACAGAGTACAAAGAAGAAGAATTATGAGAAATACTTTCAACCTTATTGAAAATAAGATATTCTTCATCTCAGTATGTTAATACTGACTGAATTAATTAATTAATTACATATTACAAAACTGTTGTATACTAATTCATAGATGTTATTTTATTATATAAAAAGGTCAGTAAATGATTCTATATATTTGTAAACGCTTTGAAGTGGGAAAGGGGTAGGATTAAATAAGCTTTGCTTCTTCCTACTCCTTTTCGGGCATGATGTCAAATGAAATGATGTGAAATTGTGTGATGTATTATGATGTAAGTGTGTTCATGTTCCAAATAAACTAAAGAAAGAAAGAAATGTCCCTGAGGAATGTAAGGTGGGAGTACTGTAATTACCTAACGTTACATTATTATTTTCCATAACAATTTAGCCCCCTCCACAATATTAACCCAACGTTAAAACAGAACTAGCTATTTATTGATTAGCAATTGCCGAATCATGTAACATTAGCTTAATGCTAAAAAGCCAGGTTACTATCACATTCTGTAACAGACAAATAAGTTCATGTAGGCTAACGTTACCTACCTGCTACCTCTGTCTTTTCTCGTTTCTCCTCCTCTTCTTTTCTCTTTTTTCTTCCCTGGGCACCTGACAGTTTTGGCCGTTTTGACATCTTGTGTTGATTTTTTGATGTGGTGACGTCCAAAAAGAGTCATGATACGGGAAGGGAGGGGGTGGCGTAATGTTGTAACAAATAATATTTCTATTATATAGGCTTTACTTTGCATTTTAATTAACGTGGGATTATTTTTTGTATTTAGAAATAATAGTACCAACTTTTTTTTTTTTTCCTCCAACATTTGTGGCACTGGCGTGGCGCCCCCTGATGGACGACGCCCTTAGCATTTGCCTATACGGCCTATGCCACGGGCCGGCCCTGGTTAGATGTAAATATAAACGGAATACAATGATTTGCAAATTATTTTCAAGCCATATTCAGTTGAATATGCTACAAAGACAACATATTTGATGTTCAAACTCATAAACTTTTTTTTTTTTTTTTTGCAAATAATCATTAACTTTAGAATTTGATGGCAGCAACACGTGACAAAGAAGTTGGGAAAGGTGGCAATAAATACTGATAAAGTTGAGGAATGCTCATCAAACACTTATTTGGAACATCCCACAGGTGTGCGGGCTAATTGGGAACAGGTGGGTGCCATGATTGGGTATAAAAACAGCTTCCCAAAAAATCTTTCACAAGAAAGGATGGGGCGAGGTACACCCCTTTGTCCACAACTGCGTGAGCAAATAGTCGAACAGTTTAAGAACAACGTTTCTCAAAGTGCAATTGCAAGAAATTTGGGGATTTCAACATCTACGCTCCATAATATCATCAAAAGGTTCAGAGAATCTGGAGAAATCACTCCACGTAAGCGGCATGGCCGGAAACCAACATTGAATGACCGTGACCTTCCATCCCTCAGACGGCACTGTATCAAAAAGCGACATCAATCTCTAAAAGGATATCACCACATGGGCTCAGGAACACTTCAGAAAACCACTGTCACTAAATACAGTTGGTCGCTACGTCTGTAAGTGCAAGTTAAAGCTCTACTATGCAAAGCCAAAGCCATTTATCAACAACACCCAGAAACGCCGCCGGCTTTTCTGGGCCCGAGATCATCTAAGATGGACTCATGCAAAGTGGAAAAGTGTTCTGCGGTCTGACGAGTCCACATTTCAAATTGTTTTTGGAAATATTCGACATCGTGTCATCCGGACCAAAGAGGAAGCGAACCATCCAGACTGTTATCGACGCAAAGTGTAAAAGGCAGCATGTGTGATGGTATGGGGGTGCATTAGTGCCCAAGACATGGGTAACTTATGTCACGTTCAGACACTGAGGACATCTATTAAACAAGACAAAAGGCAAGGAATCAAACAGAGACAGAATTCAATTTGGACTCAAATGAGGAGAGACGGCGTCGACCTGTAACCTCTTACAGTGTCTTAGCACGCTCTGACGAAGAAGGTTTTCGTCTCCTCCTTTATTCAGATGTTCAATGTTCACGCACCAACACATGTCACAGCAGGAATGGGAAGTATGTAAAACAGTCATTGTTTTCGGTCACATTGAAGACCAAGAAGAGGATGTCTCGGGCTTGGGCTCTTCCTGCATCCAGCTGGGGCAGGTGTTGGAGGACAATGGATAACCCCTCCCGTCTCCTGACCACAGCGACTTCAAGAGGGCAGCGGGTCGTAAATAGCGTTGACCTCGGTTACCAAATAGTTGGAAGAGAGTTTGTGAAATACTTCAAAGAGAGTTCGTTTAACACTTCAAAGAGAGTTCCTCTGGAAGTTGAGCAGATCCTGCCATCTGTCCGTGTTGAAATCACAGTGGAGTTTCACGAGCCTTCTTCCTCTTGTTAGGCCTCGAAAGACAGCCTTCATCTTCTTATCAGGAACATAATGTAATACAACGTTTCTTTTGTGATAACTTACAAACAATTATTCCAACAACTTACACATCTGTGAAGGCACCATTAATGCTGAAAGGTACATACAGGTTTTGGAGCAACATATGCTGCCATCTAAGCGCCGTCTTTTTCATGGACGCCCCTGCTTATTTCAGCAAGACAATGCCAAGCCACATTCAGCACGTGTTACAACAGCGTGGCTTCGTAAAAAAAAAAGAGTGCAGGTACTTTCCTGGCCCGTCTGCAGTCCAGACCTGTCTCCCATCGAAAATGTGTGGCGCATTATGAAGCGTAAAATACGACAGCGGAGACCCCGGACTGTTGAACGACTGAAGCTCTACATAAAACTAGAATGGGAAAGAATTCCACTTTCCAAGTTTCAACAATTAGTTTCCTCAGTTCCCAATCGTTTATTGAGTGTTGTTAAAAGGAAAGGCCATGTAACACCGTGGTGAACATGCCCTTTCCCAACTACTTTGGCATGTGTTGCAGCCATGAAATTCTAAGTTAATTATTATTTGCAAAAAATAAATAAAGTTTATGAGTTTGAACATCAAATATGTTGTCTTTGTAGCATATTCAATTGAATATGGCTTGAAAAGGATTTGCAAATCATTGTATTCCGTTTATATTTACATCTAACACAATTTCCCAACTCATATGGAAACGGGGTTTGTACTTTTTCTTGTCTTAAAGTGTGTTTTCAGGTTGAACATGATGATTGACACGCCTCCAAATCCAAAATAGTACAGTAACCGAACAATATGTGTGGAAGTCAGTACCTGAGGAGGTTCAACTGCTCACAACTTACAAGGCCTTCACAAAAAAATAGAAATTTTTGATGCTAAGATAAATGTTTTGTTGTGATGTCATATTATATTTGTTATATATCGTATATGTATTTTGTTTTCTTCTTCTTTGAAATTGTAATTTTACTGCCTTTTTTTACATCATGGCCAGGGGTGTCATGATCCGTGGTCCGGATCAAGTTTTGCCTTTTCTGTTTGTTTTGGACTCCTTTAGTTCCTGTTTGTGCACCTCCTGAGTTTGTTTTATCACCATGGTTACTTATGATTTTCACCTGCCTCTGTTCGGGACACTCACCTGTTTGTAATCAAGAGACACTATTTAAGCCTGCCTTTGCCGGTCACTCGTCCCGGCTTCTTTATTTGCTTCATGCTCGCGTAACAGAGGTCATTTATGATCTCAATTGCTTACTGTCTTACTACTCCTCTTAATTTAATGTCATTTTATTTTAATGTCATCTTATCTAATTTATTACATTTACCCATTATGTAATGTGACTCTTTATTTTGCAAATTTTATCATTCTAAGTTTAGTACTGTAATTTCCTATATTTTTTATGGTCACTGAACGTCACATGTCCCAACAGACTGGGCTACAGCCGGGAAGTCTGCTGGGACATGTGACGTTCAGTGACCATAAAAAATATAGGAAATTACAGTACTAAACTTAGAATCATAAAATTTGCAAAATAAAGAGTCACATTACATAATGTGTAAATGTAATAAATTAGATAAGATGACATTAAAATAAAATGACATTAAATTAAGAGGAGTAGTAAGACAGTAAGCAATTGAGATCATAAATTACCTAATTTTTGCTTGTTCCCTGGCCTATGCTAAGTTTAGTTTCGAGTGCGATTGGCACCTTGTTCCGTCGGTTGGTTTTTCTGTTTTTGTACCTATTTGAGGTGTTTTTTGAGAATTAAATGATGTTCCTACCTGCAAGTCCTGTCCAGAGTCGTCCGTTTACATCCCGGGAAAACGAACCGCGCAGTAAGCCGCAACCACACCGTGACGAGAGGCCTACAGATGAAAACTAGCCTTCTGGCTAATTCTTTTTTTAACCATGTGTTTTGTGAAATTGCACTGTCCCCTTTGAAATAAACTCATCTTAATCCTAATATAGTAGTAGTTAAATAGTAGGGTTGAACTGTGTGATGACAATAAATGATAATAGAGCATATGTTCCGTACCTCTATTGTCGAGGCGGCCGATTGGAGCTGTGGCCGCAAGGTAGTTGGTGCCTGTCGTGGCGGTAATCCTAGAACCCGTTGGTGGACGCCGGCGGTGAGGGATGCCGTCAGGCTGAAGAAGGAGTCCTATCGGGTTCTTTTGGCTCATGGGACTCCTGAGGCAGCGGACAGGTACCGACAGGCCAAGCGGTGTGCGGCTTCAGCGGTCGCGGAGGCAAAAACTCGGACATGGGAGGAGTTCGGGGAGGCCATGGAAAAAGACTTCCGGACGGCTTCGAAGCAATTCTGGACCACCATCCGCCGCCTCAGGAAGGGGAAGCAGTGCAGTGTCAACACCGTGTATGGTGGGGATGGTGTTCTGCTGACCTCGACTGCGGATGTTGTGGATCGGTGGAGGGAGTACTTCGAAGACATCCTCAATCCTACCAACACATCTTCCTATAAGGAAGCAGTGCCTGGGGAATCTGTGGTGGGCTCTCCTATTTCTGGGGCTGAGGTTGCCGAGGTAGTTAAAAAGCTCCTCGGTGGCAAGGCCCCGGGGGTGGATGAGATCCGCCCGGAGTTCCTTAAGGCTCTGGATGTTGTGGGGCTGTCTTGGTTGACAAGACTCTGCAACATCGCGTGGACATCGGGGGCGGTACCTCTGGATTGGCAGACCGGGGTGGTGGTTCCTCTCTTTAAGAAGGGGAACCGGAGGGTGTGTTCCAACTATCGTGGGATCACACTCCTCAGCCTTCCCGGTAAGGTCTATTCAGGTGTACTGGAGAGGAGGCTACGCCGGATAGTCGAACCTCGGATTCAGGAGGAACAGTGTGGTTTTCGTCCTGGTCGTGGAACTGTGGACCAGCTCTATACTCTCGGCAGGGTCCTTGAGGGTGCATGGGAGTTTGCCCAACCAGTCTACATGTGCTTTGTGGACTTGGAGAAGGCATTCGACCGTGTACCCCGGGAAGTCCTGTGGGGAGTGCTCAGAGAGTATGGGGTAACGGACTGTCTTATTGTGGCAGTTCGCTCCCTGTATGATCAGTGTCAGAGCTTGGTCCGCATTGCCGGCAGTAAGTCGGACACGTTTCCAGTGAGGGTTGGACTCCGCCAAGGCTGCCCTTTGTCACCGATTCTGTTCATAACCTTTATGGACAGAATTTCTAGGCGCAGTCAGGGCGTTGAGGGGATCTGGTTTGGTGGCTGCAGGATTAGGTCACTGCTATTTGCAGATGATGTGGTCCTGATGGCTTCCTCCGGCCAAGATCTTCAGCTCTCACTGGATCGGTTCGCAGCCGAGTGTGAAGCGACTGGGATGAGAATCAGCACCTCCAAGTCCGAGTCCATGGTTCTCTCCCGGAAAAGGGTGGAGTGCCATCTCCGGGTTGGGGAGGAGATCTTGCCCCAAGTGGAGGAGTTCAAGTACCTCGGAGTCTTGTTCACGAGTGGGGGAAGAGTGGATCGTGAGATCGACAGGCGGATCGGTGCGGCGTCTTCAGTAATGCGGACGCTGTATCGATCCGTTGTGGTGAAGAAGGAGCTGAGCCGGAAGGCAAAGCTCTCGATTTACCGGTCGATCTACGTTCCCATCCTCACCTATGGTCATGAGCTTTGGGTCATGACCGAAAGGACAAGATCACGGGTACAAGCGGCCGAAATGAGTTTCCTCCGCCGAGTGGCGAGTCTCTCCCTTAGAGATAGTGTGAGAAGCTCTGTCATCCGGGGGGAGCTCAAAGTAAAGCCGCTGCTCCTCCACATCGAGAGGAGCCAGATGAGGTGGTTCGGGCATCTGCTCAGGATGCCACCCGAACGCCTCCCTAGGAAGGTGTTTCGGGCACGTCCGACCGGTAGGAGGCCACGGGGAAGACCCAGGACACGCTGGGAAGACTATCTCTCCCGGCTGGCCTGGGAACGCCTCGGGATCCCCCGGGAGGAGCTGGACGAAGTGGCTGGGGAGAGGGAAGTCTGGGCTTCCCTGCTTAAGCTGCTGCCCCCGCGACCCGACCTCGGATAAGCGGAAGAAGATGGATGGATGGATGGATGCTACGTCTTACCAAGGATGTGTGTAAAAGTTGAATTAATTGATACATTTTAGAGTTAAAAAAACGTGATTGACTGGTTGAAAAGGAGTGCACTACTTGTCTCAATCAATCAATCAATTCCTTTATTGTCATTGTCATAATAACACTTAAGTCATACATGTCAACGAGATTTTGTTTGAGCTTTGTCCAGCGGCATAGAAACTGCATTGAAGTGCAGGTTGACAATAGTTTACAGTTTAGCATTGTTAGGAAGATGGCGATAAGAGGGACGTGGGGGTAGGAACAGTCAGATGTCTGATGGGTGTTGCGTTGATGTTGCAGCAATGCAATGTCCAGAGCACAATTATTGAGGTGGTGAAGAGTGAGGTAATAAGATGGTCCTGGTGCGAATCCATCTATACCTCCTTCCAGAGGGTAGCAGGTTGAAGAGGCCATGTGCTGGGTGGTATATCTGTCCTTCAGGATGTTGTGTACTCGCTTTAGGCAGCGAGTTGTGTACATGGCACTCATCTCTGGGAGTATGGCAACCAGTAGAAGCCATGTTTAGTTCCCTGAAGACAAGATCAGGGCAACAGGAGTTCAGAACATTCAGATCAGGGCCGGCCCGTGGCATAGGCCGTATAGGCAAATGCTAAGGGCGCCGTCCATCAGGGGGCGCCACGCCAGTGCCACAAATGTTGGAGAAAAAAAAAAAAAAGTTGGTACTATTATTTCTGAATACAAAAAATAATCCCACGTTAATTAAAATACAAAGTAAAGCCTATTTAATAGAAATATTATTTGTTACAACATTACGCCCCCCCCAAAATAGCCCCCCCCCCCCCCCCACCCACCCCACCCCCCCACCCCCGCACGGTGCGCCCCCTCCCTTCCCGTATTATGACTCTTTTTGGACGTCACCACATCAAAAAATCAACACAAGATGTCAAAACGGCCAAAACTGTCAGGTGTCCAGGGAAGAAAAAAGAGAAAAGAAGAGGAGGAGAAACGAGAAAAAGACCGAGGTAGCAGGTAGGTAACGTTAGCCTACATGAAATGATTTGTCTGTTACAGAATGTGATAGTAACCTGGCTTTTTAGCATTAAGCTAATGTTACATGATTCGGCAATTGCTAATCAATAAATAGCTAGTTCTGTTTTAACGTCGGGTTAATATTGTGGAGGGGGCTAAATTGTTATGGAAAATAATAATGTAACGTTAGGTAATTACAGTCCTCCCACCTTACATTCCTCAGGGACATTTGTATTAGATCTTTTAAGCAGGTGTTTTTTGTTTACATTGTTATTGCCTTCTGGTTAGCTAATGTTTGCCCTGCAGGTAATAGTCACTTTTCCACCCCTTTATATATTAGGTATAGTTGTAAGTAAAAAAAAAAAGGTCAAAGACAAAGCTATTCGGTTTCTTGTGAGTATATACACTTCACATGTGGGGGGGGGCACCTAAAATCTTGCCTAGGGCGCCAGATTGGTTAGGGCCGGGCCTGATTCAGATACACAATGAAACTATGTGAATGTTGTCAAATATCCAGGCCTAAGTCTTCTTAAACATATACTTCCATCCATCCATTTTCTACCGCTTGTCCCTTTTGGGGTCGCGGGGGGTCGCTGGAGCCTATCTCAGCTGCATTCGGGCGGAAGGCCGTAAACATATACTTAATAATAATAAATAATATAGTAAGTAAGTGAGTATTAGTGTTTGTGTTCTAAACTGCATAGAGTTGAGATAAAAAGTCATATATTGGAATATGGGATGAATTATTTAAATTTGATTTAAATATTAAATGAACCTGAAATATGACTTATTTTATCTTTGTGGTAAATATTGGACACAGTGTGTTGTCAAGTTTATGAGATGTGATGCGAGTGTAAGCCACTGTGACACTATTGTTTATTTTTTAAATGTTTTTATTGTATTTTTTTATAAATGGTTGTAATGATAATGTCAATGAGGGATTTCTAATCACTGCTATGTTGCAATTCTTATTAATATTGCAGTGACGTGCGGTGAGGTTGATGGCTGGTGAGGCACTGACTTCATCACAGTCAGATTTACAAACATATGAACCCTAAAGAGTATCTTATTCACCATTTGATTGGCAGCAGTTAACGGGTTATGTTTAAAAGCTCATACCAGCATTCTTCCCTGCTTGGCACTCAGCATCAAGGCTTGGAATTGGGGGTTAAATCACCAAAAATGATTCCCGGGCGCGGCGCCGCTGCTGCCCACTGCTCCCCTCACCTCCCAGGGGGTGATCAAGGGGATGGGTCAAATACAGAGGACACATTTCATTACACCTAGTGTGTGTGTGACAATCATTGGTACTTTAACTTAACTTTAACTTTACACATACAAACTGTAGCACACAAAAAAGCACATTTAATAAAAAAAACCTCATTATGGTCTTACCTTTACTTATAAATGAAGTCCATGCGCCGATGTTGTGCTGGATTAATGCACTCCCTGACGGGAGTGTTATATCAACTAAAGCCCTCACTTCAACTTTCCACGTGCAAGATTGAATCTATTTAAAAAAGTGTAACCGAGGGTTTATAAATGTGGCCTATACTGTATGAAACTACAAAATAACAAACACGGAGGCTCCAGTTTACACGAGGACCACTTTATTTACCTTCTTTCAAAAACCTCCGCTCCACTCCAACGTGTCATCACTCTTCCGCTCTTAGCGCCTTCAAAATAAGAGCTCAAGGCATATACTGTATAACAGCGCATAACAGGAACTTAACATCACAAAGAGGAAAGCCCATAAAAATAGGTTACAAAAGTTATTTAATAAGAAGCCAAAAAGTGCAAAAAACAATAATGTTCGTGTTGGAGGAGTTGTCTGCAGGTGTACCTAATGTTGTGGCCCTGCAGTCATTCACAACTCCTCCAACACCAACATTATTGTTTTTGCACTTTTTGGCTTCTTATGAAATAACTTTTGTAAATAGATTCAATCTTGCACGTGGAAAGTTTAAGTGTGGGCTTTAGTTGATATAACACTCCCGCCAGGGGTTGCATTCTACGGCGGGGGTGCAGGAGGCGGGATTACTGCGAGCCTCAGCCAGTGCGTCTTTTGCAGCCGTTTTATGATCGCTCAGCACAAGAATAACTTTACAAACATACAGTTGTTGACAAAATACACTGTACATTATATACCTCAGCTAACTAAACTATGGAAATGTATAATATAATTCATATAGCAATACGGTCTCACTGCACAGCAGGCCTGCAGTTAGCCGAGTCCGCAATCCATGTTGAGGCACTGAGTGACGTGCCTCAACTGGCTGCTGTTCACCGCACCGTCTCTTCTCAGTATTTGAACGGCAAATGTGAAAATTCAGCGATTTTAAATAAAAAATAATCTAAAACTGGTGAAGTTAAATGGAAAATAACTTTATAGTATAATCACTGGATACATATAATAATTTAATTATTTTTTTTTCTTTTTACATTTTTTTTCTTTCCATGTCACTGTTAATATTGATACTGTTGTTTTTGTTTGACTACTTTTGGATTTTTTTGTGTCATGTTTGTGTGTCCTCTCAACTGCTCTGTTGATTGATATTCTTAATGTTGCTGGGCCGGGTTTGGTTTTGGAATCGGTATTGTACTATTATTGTATTATTGTGTATTATTTTGTTGGACTGATTAATTAAAAAAAATAAAGTGTTTGTGTTCTCATGTCCTCTGTCCATGAATTGTTGCAGGACCCTTGATGCTACAGTGTGTCCTGAGAGGAGGCAGTGCATTATAGACAACACACACACACACACACACACACACACACACACACACACACACACACACACACACACACACACACACACACACACACACACACACACACACACACACGGGGAGAGAGGAAGACCTTCGGAGGACACGATGAAAGATTTGATCCTGGCTCTGATCCTCCTGCTGCCTCTGGTGAGTCCTGTGATTGTTAAGTGTTCGTGTTTCAAAGCATTTTATACTTTCATTGTTTGTTGGCTTCGGAAAACAAGCTTGATGCTGGAACCAAATTTAGTTCCAAGTGTGAGTTTTCTAAATAGCCCCCATGAGATACAACAATTATAAGTCATTAATAATTACAGCCAAATGGAATGTAAAAGCCTCACATCCCTCAACTACACATTCTCCAAGTTACCATGATTGGTAGGGGTGTCCCGATCAGATATTGATATCAAAAATCGATCTGATATCCATCCATCCATCCATCCATCCATCTTCTTCCGCTTATCCGAGGTCGGGTCGCGGGGGCAGCAGCCTAAGCGGGGAAGCCCAGACTTCCCTCTCCCCAGCCACTTCGTCCAGCTCTTCCTGTGGGACCCCGAGGCGTTCACAGGCCAGCCGGGAGACATAGTCTTCCCAACATGTCCTGGGTCTTCCTCCTACCGGTCAGACATGCCCTAAACACCTCCCTAGGGAGGCGTTCGGGTGGCATCCTGACCAGATGCCCGAACCACCTCATCTGGCTCCTCTCGGTGTGGAGGAGCAGCGGCTTTACTTTGAGCTCCCCCCGGATGGCAGAGCTTCTCACCCTATCTCTAAGGGAGAGTCCCGCCACCCGGCGGAGGAAAGTCATTTCGGCCGCTTGTACCCGTGATCTTGTCCTTTCGGTCATAACCCAACGCTCATGACCATAGGTGAGGATGGGAACGTAGATCGACCGGTAAATTGAGAGCTTTGCCTTCCGGTTCTGCTCCTTCTTCACCACAACGGATCGATACAGCGTCCGCATTACTGAAGACGCCGCACCGATCCGCCTGTCGATCTCACGATCCACTCTTCCCTCACTCGTGAACAAGACTCCGAGGTACTTGAACTCCTCCACTTGGGGCAAGATCTCCTCCCCAACCCGGAGATGGCACTCCACCCTTTACCGGGCGAGAACCATGGACTCGGACTTGGAGGTGCTGATTCTCATCCCAGTCGCTTCCCACTCAGCTGCGAACCGATCCAGTGAGAGCTGAAGATCCTGGCCAGATGAAGCCATCAGGACCACATCATCTGCAAAAAGCAGAGACCTAATCCTGCAGCCACCAAACCAGATTCCCTCAACGCCTTGACTGCGCCTAGAAATTCTGTCCATAAAAGTTATGAACAGAATGGGTGACAAAGGGCAGCCTTGGCGGAGTCCAACCCTCACTGTAAACGTGTCCGACTTACTGCCGGTAATGCGGACCAAGCTCTGGCACTGATCATACAGGGAGCGGACTGCCACAATCAGACAGTCCGATACCCCATACTCTCTGAGCACTCCCCACAGGACTTCCCGAGGGACACGGTCGAATGCCTTCTCCAAGTCCACAAAGCACATGTAGACTGGTTGGGCAAACTCCCATGCTCCCTCAAGGACCCTGCCGAGAGTTTAGAGCTGGTCCACAGTTCCACGACCAGGACGAAAACCACACTGTTCCTCCTGAATCCGAGGTTCGACTCTCCGGCGTAGCCTCCTCTCCAGTACACCTGAATAGACCTTACCGGGAAGGCTGAGGAGTGTGATCCCACGATAGTTAGAACACACCCTCCGGTTCCCCTTCTTAAAGAGAGGAACCACCACCCCGGTCTGCCAATCCAGAGGTACGGCCCCCGATGTCCACGCGATGCTGCAGAGTCTTGTCAACCAAGACAGCCCCACAGCATCCAGAGCCTTAAGGAACTCTGGGCGGATCTTGCCACCGAGGAGCTTTTTAACTACCTCAGCAACCTCAGCCCCAGAAATAGGAGAGCCCACCACAGACTCCCCAGGCACTGCTTCCTCATAGGAAGATGTGTTGGTGGTCGGTCTGATATCATCAAAACAAAATGATATGTGCTTGCATGTAAAATGTGTGATCAAATGTCCAATACCAGCAGTCCTGCAGCGTGTTTACTTGTGCAAAGCTGAACAGTCATTTACACGATGAGTCGGGTGTCCCAGAGGCCGACTCACCGAACCCAGGTTAAGAACCACTGATTTAGGACCAAAACGCTTAAAACAAGTAAAACACTCTATAACATAAAATCTGCTTAGTGAGATGAATTAACTTATCAGACAGAAAATAAGCAAATATCACCCTTATTTGACATACTTCATCTTACTTAGATTTCACTTTTTGCAGTGGACTCGGTCCTCTAGGGTTAGGGCCAACCTGTCCATGAGAACGGTGAGGACAAGAGAACAAGAGCAGGCAGCCATACTCACGTTGTTTCTTTCACCGAGGTGACTTCTTCAGAGAAGTGAGGTAGCAGACACCTTCGGAGCGTAGTTGCTTTTGACCGCTACGAGTCTAGTTTCGTTAGCTTAGCACATACTTGCCAACCTTGAGACCTCCGATTTCGGGAAGTGAGGGGTGGGGCGGGGCGTGGTTGGGGGCGTGGTTAAGAGGGGAGGAGTATATTGACAGCTAGAATTCACCAAGTCAAGTATTTCATACATATATATATATATATATATATATATATATATATATATATATATAGATATAGATATCTACATCCTGAAAATATGCAAACAAAACTGTGTTTAGATCATTGATACTTCAAACTTGCATAAATAAATATTAAGGAATATAACATAACTTGGCTTCTGAGAGTTTCAAAATGTAATGAATAAAATGCTAAAGTTGTTGATAAACAAGCAATTATTTTAATAATTAAATATGGTCATTTTAAATGAATTATTATGATAATTTAAAATCAATTATTTCAAATATGTTTATTTTAATGTATAATTCTATGGCTGGATGTAATAAGGAGTCACAAAAAAATACAAATAAAAATACAATTAATTTTGATGTTTTTAGCAAAATATAGTAAAAATGTATTTATTTTTTTAAAAATTTTTTTATTAATAAATATATTTATTTTTAGGTAAAATAAACATAATAATATAATTTATCTCTAGTCTGGATGATTTAGTTCTTGTCACCCTGTTGTCCTCCCGTCATGAAAAAAGGCTGTCCTCACTCAGGTCCGCATGGAGCTGGAGGGGGCGTGGCTTCCAGCTCCGGCTGAAAATCGGGAGATTTTCGGGAGAATATTTGTCTCGGGAAGTTTTCGGGAGAGGCGCTGAATTTCGGGAGTCTCCCGGAAAATTCGGGAGGGTTGGCAAGTATGGCTTAGCAGCTAGCTGGCTGAGAGAGGGGCGGTGAGACAGCGAGTGCGTGCTTTGCAGGTTTGATAAGACTACTAAATATGTTTGACAAGGAATCAAGAAAGCTGTAAAACAATTAGAAGCGCACAGATAGAAAGATGATACTTAGTTCTCTCGCGGCGGCAGCAGCGGTGATCGTCGGCAGACTTTTTACAATTGTTTTAAATTCAATTTTTCTGTAAGGTTATATTTCTCCTCTTGTGTGTGTGTGTGTGTGTGTGTGTGTGTGTGTGTGTGTGTGTGTGTGTGTGTGTGTGTGTGTGTGTGTGTGTGTGTGTGTGTGTGCATTAGGAGGAGAGTGTGGGTCACAAAGTGCTGACAGCAGCAGTTTCCCCAGCCAGGCAGATGGTTAAGACATAAGATAAATAATGATAATTATTATTTTATTATTAATAATAATAATAATTTCCTTTAACCTAACTTAACTTTATACAAAAGCAGATTTCTTTTGATGGTTTTATTTTTAACACTGTCTTACACAACACTTCCTGATGTATAATACAATGCAAAAATGTCCATTTCTGCACAAGGTTAACTTCTGTCACTTTGTCCTGCATCCTCTTTAAAAGTCCAAAATTTGCACAACCATCTGTTGTCACACCTGCCAGCTTGTCCCTTTTCAATCAATCAATCAATCTTTATTTATATAGCCCTAAATCACAAGTGTCTCAAAGGGCTGCACAAGCCACAACGACATCCTCGGTACAAAGCCCACATAAGGGCAAGGAAAAACTCACCCCAGTGGGACGTCGATGTGAATGACTATGAGAAACCTTTGAGAGGACCGCATATGTGGGTAACCCCCCCCCCCCCTCTAGGGGAGACCGAAAGCAATGGATGTCGAGTGGGTCTGACATAATATTGTGAGAGTCCAGTCCATAGTGGATCCAACATAATAGTAAGAGTCCAGTCCATAGTGAGGCCAGCAGGACACCATCCCGAGCGGAGACGGGTCAGCAGGGCAGAGATGTTCCCAGCCGATGCACAAGCGAGCGGTCCACCCCGGGTCCCGACTCTGGACAGCCAGCACTTCATCCATGGCCACCGGACCTGTGCCCCCCCCCCCCTCCACAAGGAATAGGGGAGCAGAGGAGAAAAGAAAAGAAACGGCAGATCAACTGGTCTAAAAGGGGGGTCTATTTAAAGGCTAGAGTATACAAATGAGTTTTAAGATGGGACTTAAATGCTTCTACTGAGGTAGCATCTCTAATTGTTACCGGGAGGGCATTCCATAGTACTGGAGCCCCAATAGAAAACGCTCTATAGCCCGCAGACTTTTTTTGGGCTCTGGGAATCACTAATAAGCCGGAGTTCTTTGAAGGCAGATTTCTTGCCGGGACATATGGTACAATGCAATCGACAAGATAGGACGGAGCTAGACCGTGTAGTATTTTATACGTAAGTAGTAAAACCTTAAAGTCGCATCTTAAGTGCACAGGAAGCCAGTGCAGGTGAGCCAGTATAGGTATATATATATGTATATATGTATATAAAGGTATATACAGTATAGGCGTAATATGATCAAACTTTCTTGTTCTTGTCAAAAGTCTAGCAGCTGCATTTTGTACCAATTGCAGTCTTTTAATGCTAGACATAGGGAGACCCGAAAATAATATGTTACAGTAGTCGAGACGAGACGTAACGAACGCATGAATAATGATCTCAGCGTCGCTAGTGGATAAAATAGAACGAATTTTAGCGATATTACGGAGATGAAAGAAGGCCGTTTTAGTAACACTCTTAATGTGTGATTCAAACGAGAGAGTTGTGTCGAAGATAATACCCAGATTCTTTACTGATTCGCCTTTTCAGTCCTAACATGTCCAAACACGCATTTACCTATGTGAACAAGTCATTACCTGTGATCGTCTCTTTAATTGACTGCATGGCTGCCAGCTCCTTCGTGATTTGAAAGTCTGCAGTTATCCCAGGTAAGAAGATGAGCAGCTGGGCGGTGTCACGTACATCGCAGCTCTCATCCAAAGCCAGCGAAAAACAGTCAAAGTCGGCCGTTCTGTTCCTCGGCTGAAGCTCCAAGTTTCCAGCGATGGTCTCAACCCGCCTCGTTACAGTGCGTCGGGAGAGTGACACGTTGTCAAATGCACCCCTCTTCTCCGGGCATATCAGCGCAACAGAGTCCAATATCAATATCAGTAACGGCCAATACTCAAGTCTCCAATATCAGTATTGAATATGTGAAAAGTTGTATGGGGATAACCTTAAACCTTGAGTCACCTTTGATCTAAACATGATGCCTGGCATTTATGCCAAAGTGTTCAATCTTTGTCTCATCAGACCAGAAAATGTTGTTTCTTATGGTCTTAGAGTATTTCAGGTGCATGTTGGCAAACATTTTCAAATTATTCCATACTTTTTTGTATTGACAAATGTGCTGTTTCAGACTGCAACATTGTTCAATGAAGGACACTTATTATCTATGTCTAGCTTGTGTGCTGTTATGTGCTTAGCTGTCGGTGTAGCTGCTAGCTCCGAGTAGCCTATAGCTTACCATGTTTACCTTTTGTAAATGGCTTGACCAAAATACAAGAAAAAACAAAAGAACTTGTGTGTTTATTGGAGGACATTTAGATGTTAACTGGCAGAGGTGGGACCAAGTCATTGTTTTGCAAGTCACAAGTAAGTCTCAAGTCTTTGCCCTCAAGTCCGAGTCAAGTCCCGAGTCAAGACAGGCAAGCCCCGAGTCAAGTCCAAAGTCAAGACTGGAAAGTCTCAAGTCAAGTCCTAAGTCCTGCATTTTGAGTTTCGAGTCCTTTCAAGTCCTTTTAACCACAGACTAATATATTAACACAGATTGTGTATGCTTTTCAAACGCTGTATTTATTTATTAAAACAAGTGCATTTTAAATTGCAGGAAAGAAAATTGTGCTGACATTGCACTTTATAATAGCACTATTAACCAGTCATTTTAAACATTAACTCATTCCTTTACAGAACAAACACATTGAAAAATAAAGTGCAAATGTACTTATTTGTACAAAAGTGTTAACATTGAAAAAACATGACATATACGTGAACATAACAAAAAAGTTGTACTTTTTATATGTCAGGGCCCTATGCTGCATTGCATTTGCAAAAGACCAAATTAGCCAAGAGTCTGTCAGTCATTTGTGCACGATGGGGGCGTAGTATGATGCCACCATGGCTGAAAACTCGCTCCACTGGAGCACTGGAGGCAGGCACTGCCAAGACTCTCATGGCCACTCGGAACAGTGAAGGAAGAGTCTTCATGTTCAATGCCCAGAACAAAAGGGGGAGAGAGGTTTTTTGGGTTGGTGCACTACTTGTAAGTGTATCTTGTGTTTTTTATGTTGATTTAATTAAAAAAAGAAAAAAAAAAAAAAAAATTATTTCTTGTGCGGCCCGATACCAATCGATCCACGGACCAGTACCGGGCCGCGGCCCGGTGGTTGGGGACCACTGAGGTAAACAACCAACAGTATGTCAGAAAGCTAGCTAAAACAGTACACATATTCATAATATAGTATACATTTTAACTGACCTTTATTTGACTATTTTTGTCTTTTTTTAGGTGGCTAAAATACGCGGTGCTGCTGACCGCCGTCTAACGTTACGTGTGATATATTGACTAACGTAACCCTGCTTAAAAAAATCACTGAACAAAAAGTATAAATAAGGTAGTGAACTGCAACAGATTCCCGTGTTTGCAATAACGTTATAACGTTAGCAGTGAGTTTACAGCCTCACTGATTTAACTACACAGCAAATAAAAGTCACGTTACTTAGCCAATAAACGTTATCTTACATTCAAAACTTACCGTTCTTTGTGCAACTTCAAATGCCGGACGAAGTTGGAAGTTGTTGCCTCTCCATCAGTCATTTTGGAACCGCATGTGTTGCATACTGCAAACCGTTTTGTGTTGACCACCTCGTAATTTTTATACCCAAACAAAATTATTTTAGGCATAATTTTTTGTTCACTGGCGTGTGGTTTGGACATGTCTTCTTCCTGCAATTTGATTGGATGAATGCTGTGTGATGAAAACAAAGTAGATGTAATTTGATTGGCTGTTGTACTGAGAGCACACCAGCTGACACACGCAACGCTGATAGACAAGTACACAATGAAAAATACGGAGCGCTCCCGAATAACTTTTTCATCTTTGGGTTTTGGGGAAAGTAGCAAGTCATGTCAAGTCATGTCAATTCAAAAGGCTCAAGTCCAAGTGAAGTCACAAGTCATTGATGTTAAAGTCTAAGTCGAGTTGCAAGTCTTTTTACATTTTGTCAAGTCGAGTCTAAAGTCATCAAATTCATGACTCGAGTCTGACTCGAGTCCAAGTCATGTGACTCGAGTCCACACCTCTGGTAGATAGTAAATCATATTTCATTAAAAAAGGAAAAGAAAACATGCATTTGCGTTCTCACATCCCCTCTTTTGCTGACAAAGGTAAAGCGCCCCCCCCTCCCCCCGTCCCCCTTCAGTTGACATCTTTACACAGCGCGTCCAACGCTGACCTTCAGCGCCTGTTGTGAAGTACTTAGTGTGTCAAATGGGTCTGCAGTGAGGCCAGTGGCCTGCCGCGTCACATGGGGATTTTATTATGGTCTGGTGGCCGGCCCAGTTAACCGGCCCTTGAATTTAGCCTCGGGGACGGATGGTGCAATCTGCAGCTTGCAAATGGCCGACCTATCTGATTGGACATCTGCTTTTATTTTTAGTTACAGCTCGGACGTTCGGTTTGTCTGCTTTGTATTCATTTAAACCCACGCTACACTTAATATGTATTCATTTCTGTCCAAGAACTGTCTTCCTTAGTTTAGCTTTGCTATTTAGCACGCTAACCCTTGCTACATGCTATCCAGAGGTGGGTAGAGTAGCCAGAAATTGTACTCAAGTAAGAGTACTGTTACTTTAGAGATGTATTACTCAAGTAAAAGTAAGGAGTAGTCACCCAAATATTTACTTGAGTAAAAGTAAAAAGTATGTTGTGAAAAAACTACTCAAGTACTGAGTAACTGATGAGTAACCTGTTCGTTTAATGATGACGGCAACAAATAATGCACAAAAACATAAAAATAGCAATGAGCAAATTCAGAGCCAGGAATATCTCTTAAAACAATAATATATATTAAATAAAAATGCATTAACATAAAAAAAAATGAAGGCAAATTGAGCCACAATAACTTAACAGCACCATAGGCTCAGTAGGCAGAGATTACAAAGGAAAATAACAAGTTAGGCTTTACACAAACCATAAACTGATAGGTGTGGGCTGCACCTGGGAGCACACTGTGCTCTTCTGATTGGTGTTTGTATGCATGCGTGAGTGTGTGTGCGACTGTGTGTGGGTATTTGTCTGTCTATGAGGCTGCAGTGCGTTAATAAATGTCCCCACACGATGTACATTTGACAGTGATTCATAGCAGGGAAGCTAACATCCGCCTACGGTGACAGCCAAAATATCTACTAAGGTTACTTACCGCCATGTGCTTCCTCAAATTTGACGTTGAGTTCATGTAAGCTTAAGCTTGTTAATCATGTGACTGCCTGGCTCTGTTTGATTGGTGAAACGGAGTGAAACGTCACCAGTGACTGTATTTGATTGGTGAAACAGAGTCAAACGTCACCAGTGACTGCATTTGATTGGTGAAACGCAGTCAAACGTCACCAGTGACTGTATTTGATTGGTGAAACGGAGTCAAACGTCACCAGTGACTGCATTTGATTGGTGAAACGGAGTCAAACGTCACCAGTGAGTGTATTTGATTGGTGAAACGGAGTCAAACGTCAGCAGTGACTGTTTTTGATTGGTGAAACGGAGTCAAACGTCACCAGTGACTATATTTGATTGGTGAAACGGAGTCAAACGTCACCAGTGACTGCATTTGATTGGTGAAACGGAGTCAAACGTCACCAGTGACTGCATTTGATTGGTGAAACGGAGTCAAACGTCACCAGTGACTGCATTTGATTGGTGAAACGCAGTCAAACGTCACCAGTGACTGTATTTGATTGGTGAAACAGAGTCAAACGTCACCAGTGACTGCATTTGATTGGTGAAACGCAGTCAAACGTCACCAGTGACTGCATTTGATGGGTGAAACGGAGTCAAACGTCACCAGTGAGTGTATTTGATTGGTGAAACGGAGTCAAACGTCAGCAGTGACTGTTTTTGATTGGTGAAACGGAGTCAAACGTCACCAGTGACTATATTTGATTGGTGAAACGGAGTCAAACGTCACCAGTGACTGCATTTGATTGGTGAAACGGAGTCAAACGTCACCAGTGACTGCATTTGATTGGTGAAACGGAGTCAAACGTCACCAGTGACTGCATTTGATTGGTGAAACAGAGTCAAACGTCACCAGTGACTGCATTTGATGGGTGAAACGGAGTCAAACGTCACCAGTGAGTGTATTTGATTGGTGAAACGCAGTCAAACGTCACCAGTGACTGCATTTGATGGGTGAAACGGAGTCAAACGTCACCAGTGAGTGTATTTGATTGGTGAAACGGAGTCAAACGTCACCAGTGAGTGTATTTGATTGGTGAAACGCAGTCAAACGTCACCAGTGACTGTATTTGATTGGTGAAACGCAGTCAAACGTCACCAGTGACTGCATTTGATTGGTGAAACGGAGTCAAACGTCACCAGTGACTGCATTTGATTGGTGAAACGGAGTCAAACGTCACCAGTGACTGTATTTGATTGGTGAAACGGAGTCAAACGTCACCAGTGACTATATTTGATTGGTGAAACGGAGTCAAACGTCACCAGTGACTGCATTTGATTGGTGAAACGGAGTCAAACGTCACCAGTGACTGCATTTGATTGGTGAAACGGAGTCAAACGTCACCAGTGACTGCATTTGATTGGTGAAACGCAGTCAAACGTCACCAGTGACTGTATTTGATTGGTGAAACAGAGTCAAACGTCACCAGTGACTGCATTTGATTGGTGAAACGCAGTCAAACGTCACCAGTGACTGCATTTGATGGGTGAAACGGAGTCAAACGTCACCAGTGAGTGTATTTGATTGGTGAAACGGAGTCAAACGTCAGCAGTGACTGTTTTTGATTGGTGAAACGGAGTCAAACGTCACCAGTGACTATATTTGATTGGTGAAACGGAGTCAAACGTCACCAGTGACTGCATTTGATTGGTGAAACGGAGTCAAACGTCACCAGTGACTGCATTTGATTGGTGAAACGGAGTCAAACGTCACCAGTGACTGCATTTGATTGGTGAAACAGAGTCAAACGTCACCAGTGACTGCATTTGATTGGTGAAACGCAGTCAAACGTCACCAGTGACTGCATTTGATGGGTGAAACGGAGTCAAACGTCACCAGTGAGTGTATTTGATTGGTGAAACGGAGTCAAACGTCACCAGTGAGTGTATTTGATTGGTGAAACGCAGTCAAACGTCACCAGTGACTGTATTTGATTGGTGAAACGCAGTCAAACGTCACCAGTGACTGCATTTGATTGGTGAAACGGAGTCAAACGTCACCAGTGACTGCATTTGATTGGTGAAACGGAGTCAAACGTCACCAGTGACTGTATTTGATTGGTGAAACGGAGTCAAACGTCACCAGTGACTGTTTTTGATTGGTGAAACGGAGTCAAACGTCACCAGTGACTGCATTTGATTGGTGAAACAGACCGAAACGTCACCAGTGACTGTATTTGATTGGTGAAACAGAGTCAAACGTCACCAGTGACTGCATTTGATTGGTGAAACGGAGTCAGACGTCACCAGTGACTGCATTTGATTGGTGAAACGCAGTCAAACGTCACCAGTGACTGCATTTGATTGGTGAAACGGAGTCAAACGTCACCAGTGACTGTATTTGATTGGCGAAACGCAGTCAAACGTCACCAGTGACTGTATTTGATTGGTGAAACGCAGTCAAACGTCACCAGTGAATGCATTTGATTGGTGAAACGGAGTCAAACTTCACCAGTGACTGTATTTGATTGGTGAAACGCAGTCAAACGTCACCAGTGACTGCATTTGATTGGTGAAACGGAGTCAAACGTCACCAGTGACTGTATTTGATTGGCGAAACGCAGTCAAACGTCACCAGTGACTGTATTTGATTGGTGAAACGCAGTGAAACGTCACCAGTGACTGCATTTGATTGGTGAAACGGAGTCAAACGTCACCAGTGACTGCATTTGATTGGTGAAACGGAGTCAAACGTCAGCAGTGACTGCATTTGATTGGTGAAACGCAGTCAAACGTCACCAGTGAGTGTATTTGATTGGTGAAACGGAGTCAAACGTCACCAGTGACTGTTTTTGATTGGTGAAACGGAGTCAAACGTCACCAGTGACTGCATTTGATTGGTGAAACGCAGTCAAACGTCACCAGTGAGTGTATTTGATTGGTGAAACGGAGTCAAACGTCACCAGTGAGTGTATTTGATTGGTGAAACTGAGTCAAACGTCACCAGTGAGTGTATTTGATTGGTGAAACGCAGTCAAACGTCACCAGTGACTGTATTTGATTGGTGAAACAGAGTCAAACGTCACCAGTGAGTGTATTTGATGGGTGAAACGCAGGCATGCGATAGATCCTACTTTGAAGGTCTGTCTGACAAAGCAAAACAAACAAAGCGTGCATTAACAGATGGATAAAAATCAGTAGCGAGTAGCGAGCTGAATGTAGATAAAAGTAGCGGAGTAAAAGTAGCGTTTCTTCTCTATAAATATACTCAAGTAAAAGTAAAAGTATGTTGCATTAAAACTACTCTTAGAAGTACAATTTATCCCAAAATGTACTCAAGTAGATGTAAATGTAGCGGGTTACTACCCACCTCTGATGCTATCCTGTGCTTGTTAGCGCGAGGTAAATGTAGTTGTTGTTAGCTGTGGGGTAGAAATGATTTGCTGGAAACTGTTTCTAATATATTAGTGACCATATTTAGCTATGTGGGTGAAAAACAAATATGTCCCAAAAACTTTTTCACTTCCAATACGATTGCGATGTTGGAGCCTTGAGTATTGGCTGATACTAGGGCTGGGCGATATGGCCTTTTATTAATATGTGGATGCTTTTAGGCCATGTCACGATACACCATATATACCGTATTTTCCGCACCATAAGGCGCCCTGGGTTATAAGCCGCGCCTTCAATGAACGGCATATTTCAAAACTTTGTCCACCTATAAGCCGCCCCGTGTTATAAGCCGCATCTAACTGCGCTAAAGGTGTGAGGAACTCGCATGGCTGCCGTTTGTGTGACCCCAAGATGCAAGAACCAGGAGGAGGATGAGCAGGTAAGATGATTTTAATTATAAAACAACAGAGAAATGTAGCAGTCTTGCATACAACAGTTCCTAACATAGTCTATCGTTGAGCACTGAGGAGTGCTCGAGAGAAAACATAAATAGACATATGCTGATTGGCAGCAGGTGTGGACCGGCTGCCAATCAACGGCAGGTGAGGAGAAAACAGTGCTCAGTGGAACCAACAGGAAATATAACAACATAAGAGCACTGACCGGAAGTAAATACAAAAACATGGAAACAAACCGAAATGAAGTGACAGATCGTCACAGGACCCCCCCCTCAAGGAACAGATTCCAGATGTTCCCTGGAAACAAGAACGGAAATAAGTCCAAAAATTACGGGAGGGAGGAGGGAGGACATGGCGGAGGGTCGCCAGGCCTAGTGTCCCCGCAGCCAGCGAGGGAAAGTCAGGTGGCGGCGACGCGTTGAACGCCGCTGGAACAGGCGAGGTGGACGACCACGGAATGGCCACATTAGTGGCCGACAAGGAGGAGGTCGCGCAGCTGGCGGCGACGAGGATGACAGCGTCGTCGGTGGATCCTCTGCCGACGATGAAGATGGCGGCACCGTGCAGAGTCCCGCCGGTGACGCGGAAGACCTCCGCGCCGTGCGAAGGCGTGCAAGAGATGATGTCATCGTGGGCGGAGTCGTCGACAATGATGACACTGAAGATGGCGGCGCCATGCGAAAGCTCGCCGGAGATGTGGTCGTGGGTGGATCCGCTGCCGACCAGGAAAATGGCGGTGTCGTGCGGAGTCCCACCGGTGACGCGGAAGATGTCCGCGCAGTGCGAAGGCGCGCCAGAGAAGATGAAGGTGGCGGCGCCGTGGAAAGAGACGATGATGTCTCCGTGGGAGGAGACGATGGCGGGGATGACAGCGGCGTGTGCTTGGCTGCACTGCTGCTGGTAGTAGCCCCCCCTCCACTAGGCGGATGCCAGACGCCGTCCACCACTGGGAGAAGGAGTTCTGGGTCTTTTATGTCTCCCGGTGCGAAAACCAGGGACGGGCGGAAGGGGGCCAGGAGGAGGGAAAAAGATACGTCCCTCGCCGAGTCCCAGCAGGAGGCCAGGAAGGACATCACGTTGGGCTCCACTGGAGCCTTTACCGGACTGGCAGAATGAGCGGGTGATGGAAGGGATAGCAGCCGTGGTGCAGCTGCTGGAAGCTGCCTTGGAGCAGGAACGGGTGATGGGCACTCAGCCGGTGTTGGTCGTCGTGGCGCAGCGACCGGCGTAAGACGCGGGGCTGCAACTGGCGTGCGACGCGGTGTGGGAACCGGTGGTCGACGCGCTGGCACAGGCGATTGCCGTGGAGCCGGGACAGGATGCACAGCAGGCGACGGGGAAGATGGCGGCAGTGGCCGCGCCGGTCGGAGATCCGGAACCGGCGGCCGAGCCGGGAAGAGCGAAGGCGGCGGTGGCCTAGCCGGTCGGAGAGCCGGAACCGGCGGCCGAGCCGGGAGGAGCGAAGGCGGCGGTGGCCTCGCCGGTCGGAGAGCCGGAACCGGCGGTCGAGGCGGAGAGGGAAGGTCCGAGCCTGCTGTGGGCTGGGACCGCACAAACCTGGCTTTTAAGTCCTCCAAAAATTGTGCGGTCCAGAAGGTCGGCTGTGCATCGCCGACAGGGGTTCTCGCGAGGACACAATCTTCTGGCTCGACGATACTGTGAGGAACTCGCATGGCTGCCGTTTGTGTGACCCCAAGATGCAAGAACCAGGAGGAGGATGAGCAGGTAAGATGATTTTAATTATAAAACAACAGAGAAATGTAGCAGTCTTGCATACAACAGTTCCTAACATAGTCTATCGTCGAGCACTGAGGAGTGCTCGAGAGAAAACATAAATAGACATATGCTGATTGGCAGCAGGTGTGGACCGGCTGCCAATCAACGGCAGGTGAGGAGAAAACAGTGCTCAGTGGAACCAACAGGAAATATAACAACATAAGAGCACTGACCGGAAGTAAATACAAAAACATGGAAACAAACCGAAATGAAGTGACAGATCGTCACAAAAGGAATGTCAAAAAAACAGTCAGATAGGTCAGTCAAACTTTAATAATATATTAAAAACCAGCGTGATGTGGGCGCGCATGGAGTCGTATATCAACATGGACGGAGCTGCGTGAAAAAAGCCACCCGGCCTCTTCGCGTAAACTTAAACTTACCTTAACCACTCGCTCATCTTTTCTTCATCCATCCCTTCGAGTTAGCTTTTATGATGACGCCGGCTGGAAAGGTCTCTTTTGGCAAGGTCTTCCTTTTGAATATCACCATGGGTGGAAGTTTCTGGCCATTAGCATGGCAAGCTAGAACCACAGTGAAGGATGACTTCTCATTCCCTGTGGTGCGAATATTCACCGTACGTGCTCCCGTTGTATCCACAGTGCGGTTCACAGGAATATCAAAAGTCAGTGGAACCTCGTCCATGTTGATAATGTTCTCTGGCCGGATCTTTTTTTCAGCTATCTTGTTTTTACAATATGCACGGAAAGTAGCCAGCTTTTCTTGAAAGTCTTTAGGCAGTTGCTGTGAAATAGTAATCCGTGTGCGGATGGAGAGATTGCGTCTTTTCATGAACCGGATCCCTGTCGCTTAGTAGGAGCCATTTTGTGGTCTTTACAGATGTAAACACACAAAGGAAATGAAACGTACGGTAATATCCGCGCGCTTTTTCTTCTTCTACGCGGGCGGGTGGTTGCTTACAGTAGAAGAAGAAGCGCTTCCTGTTCTATGGGGGCGGGTGCTTACCTTGGCGGTTGCTTGCGTAGAAGAAGAAGCACTTCCTCTTCTACGGGGAAAAAAGATGGCGGCTGTTTACCGTAGTTGCGAGACCGAAACTTTATGAAAATGAATCTTAATATTAATCCATATATAAAGCGCACCGGGTTAAAAGCCGCACTGTCAGCTTTTGAGTAAATTTGTGGTTTTTAGGTGCGGCTAATAGTGCGGAAAATACGGTATGTGGATATTTTGCCTTAGCCTTGAATGAACACTTGATGCATATAATCACAGCAGTATGATGATTCTATGTGTGTTAACTCATTCTCCTTCTATGCCACACCAATATGGAATGCACTCCCAACAGGTGTAAAAGAAAGGGCATCTCTATCCTCCTTCAAAACCGCAATAAAAGAACACCTCCAGGCAACTTCAACCCTAAACTAACACCCTCCCTTCCACATCCCACCTCCCCGGATTGTTAATAATCAAATGTAAATAATCAAATGTAGATACTTATTCTTATTCTTATGCTCTCTGATCTCTATCTCTATGTCCACTACTTGCTGTACATATCCTACCAAGTCAGACCTACACTGTTTCAATGTCCATTTCACTGATGATGCAATTGTTGATGACTGAAAACCTATATATATATATGTATGTATGTGTGGGAAAAAATCACAAGACTACTTCATCTCTACAGGCCTGTTTCATGAGGGGTTCCCTCAATCATCAGGAGATTTTAATGGAAGCATTCACATACCATGGTTTATATAGGGCACAGAGTGGGTGGGTACAGGCTGGCGTAGGGGCGTGGTGATTGGCTCATGTGTTACCTAGGAGGTGTTTCCGTCTGTGGCGGCATGCTGATACAATTTCGCTGCGCTTGTTGAGGGATGACAGGTCTGGACGGTATATAATAAACAGTTTCTCTTTCAAGCATAGGTTGCATCTTTTATTACCACTATTGTAAGGTGTGCTGGATGCAAGAATTTGCCATGTTATTGAATATTCAACATTATTGTCTTTGAGGTCCCAAATGTGTTTGCTGAGTTCTGTGGTATTCCGCAGGTTTTGGTTCCTGGAAGAAGCCTTGTGATTGTTCCATCTGGTTTTGAACTCTCCCTCGGTTAATCCTACATATGTGTCGGATGTGTTAATGTCCTTGCGTGTTACCTTAGATTGGTAAACAACTGATGTTTGTAAGCACCCCCCGTTGAGAGGGCAATCAGGTTTCTTGCGGCAGTTGCAGCCTTTGTTGGTTTTGGAGTCGCTCTGTCCGGGGGCCGACGGCTCATTTGCAATTGTTTTGTTGTGGTTTGAGATAATTTGTCGTATATTATTCATACAGCTGTAGCTCAATTTAATGTTGTTCTTGTTGAATGCTTTTCTTAGGGTGTTGCCTTTGGGGAAGTGTTTGTCGATCAGAGTGAGGAATTTGTGGCCAATGTTAGTTGAGACGTTTTTGCTGTATGGGGGGGGGGTTGTACCAGATGATGTTGTTTCGTTTTCTGTTCTTTTTTGGTTGGTTTCCTGGCGTGGGTTCATAGGTGAGGGTGAAATTGTATCCGCTTTCATCAAGGGCTTTTTGGTACGGGGGGGGGGGTTGCTTGGTCGAATTCAGCTTTGCTAGATGACAGCATCGATAGCCTTTTATTAATTCCGGTAGGTATTCTTTTCGTGGTGGTGGGTGGGTGGTTGCTGTCATGGTATATATATATATATATATATATATATATATATATATATATATATATATGTATATATATATATATATATATATAAGATGCATTACATCTGTTTAGCATCACATGACGTGTATTTATGCAGCGCTCCGTATAAATACACAAACAATTCCCTTTTAATGCCATTCCTAACCTAAGGAGTAGATATAGGAATATAAATATGCATATGTCTTCTCACTGGGAAGACTCCTGCTGCCTAGCAACAAGTAATTGTCTTCCTTGAAAGCAACATTTGAAGCAAACAAACTGCTTCCTGACACCTTTTAAAATTCAGCGGTGGTGCTGCAGCGGCGCAGGCAGTGGTGGTGTTCTCAGTAAGTCACTTATCTCATGTGCCCAGCCACGCCTGAGGTGAATTCATATTAGAGAGTGATGAGTCAGCCAAAGACCATCACTTCATGCACGTTAAGATGCTGCTGCTGCGCCAAGGACTTGCTCGTTATTCTTCTTCCCTTTGTTTTATTTGCTCTTATGTTCTCCAAGTCACCAGACAATATATCTTTGCACTTCATTAAAAGGAGATTTTCTGCTTTCAACAAAACAATTGGTGAACAGGTGCATATATATTAAAAACAATATTCTGCAAAAAGTTATTAATTCAGACAAATAGACCAATTTAACTCTTTTGGCAGTTTATTTGCTGATCGCAGATTAGTTTGACTCCAATTCTTGCATACTTGCCAACCCTCCCGGATTTTCCGGGAGACTCCCGAAATTCAGCGCCTCTCGCGAAAACCTCCCGGGACAAATTTTCCACCGAAAATCTCCCGAAATTCAGGCGGACCTGAGTGACGTGTCGACAGCCTGTTTTCACGTCCGCTTTCCCACAATATAAACAGCGTGCCTGCCCAATGACGTTATAACTGTAGAATGATGGAGGGCGAGTTCTTGGTTTCTTATGTGGGTTTATTGTTAGGCAGTTTCATTAACGTCCTCCCAGCGCGGTAACAACACACAACAACAGCAGTCACGTTTTCGTCTACCGTAAAGAGCAATGTTGTGACACTCTTAAACAGGACAATACTGCCATCTACTGTACATGCATATGTGACAATAACATCTATGGCTTTTAAAGAGTGCACAACTGCGCACACAACAAGGAGACGAATCAGAATGCATCATCAGAGAGGGTGTTCAGCATGGTTAGAAAAATAGTGACACAGTATAGAACAAGGATGGACAATTCAACCCTTAACTCAACAATGGGTAGATGAGTGTTATGTGTGTGTATATGTGTAAATAAATCCACACTGAAATTCAAGTATTTCTCTTATATATATATATATATATATATATATATATATATATATATATATATATATATATATATATATATATATATATATATATATATATATATATATATATATATATATAGCTAGAATTCACTGAAAGTCAAGTATTTCTTATATACAGGTAAAAGCCAGTAAATTAGAATATTTTGAAAAACTTGATTGATTTCAGTAATTGCATTCAAAAGGTGTAACTTGTACATTATATTTATTCATTGCACACAGACTGATGCATTCAAATGTTTATTTCATTTAATTTTGATGATTTGAAGTGGCAACAAATGAAAATCCAAAATTCCGTGTGTCACAAAATTAGAATATTACTTAAGGCTAATACAAAAAAGGGATTTTTAGAAATGTTGGCCAACTGAAAAGTATGACAATGAAAAATATGAGCATGTACAATACTCAATACTTGGTTGGAGCTCCTTTTGCCTCAATTACTGCGTTAGTGCGGCGTGGCATGGAGTCCATGAGTTTCTGGCACTGCTCAGGTGTTATGAGAGCCCAGGTTGCTCTGATCGTGGCCTTCAACTCTTCTGCGTTTTTGGGTCTGGCATTCTGCATCTTCCTTTTCACAATACCCCACAGATTTTCTATGGGGCTAAGGTCAGGGGAGTTGGCGGGCCAATTTAGAACAGAAATACCATGGTCCGTAAACCAGGCACGGGTAGATTTTGCGCTGTGTGCAGGCGCCAAGTCCTGTTGGAACTTGAAATCTCCATCTCCATAGAGCAGGTCAGCAGCAGGAAGCATGAAGTGCTCTAAAACTTGCTGGTAGACGGCTGCGTTGACCCTGGATCTCAGGAAACAGAGTGGACCGACACCAGCAGATGACATGGCACCCCAAACCATCACTGATGGTTTGGGTTGGTTTGGTTTGGTTTGGTTTGCATTTCCTTTGGAAATCGAGCTCCCAGAGTCTGGAGGAAGACAGGAGAGGCACAGGATCCACGTTGCCTGAAGTCTAGTGTAAAGTTTCCACCATCAGTGATGGTTTGGGGTGCCATGTCAACCAAGTATTGAGTATTGTACATGCTCATATTTTTCATTTTCATACTTTTCAGTTGGCCAACATTTCTAAAAATCCCTTTTTTGTATTAGCCTTAAGTAATATTCTAATTTTGTGACACACGGAATTTTGGATTTTCATTTGTTGCCACTTCAAATCATCAAAATTAAATGAAATAAACATTTGAATGCATCAGTCTGTGTGCAATGAATAAATATAATGTACAAGTTACACCTTTTGAATGCAATTACTGAAATAAATCAAGTTTTTCAAAATATTCTAATTTACTGGCTTTTACCTGTATATTCTTGAAATATTTCACTCTGTGTGTAATAAACCACTTTTTTAAATATGCACTACTGAAATTGTAAGTGGAACTATAAGTGAATACAGCTGGAACTATAAGTGAATACAGCTGGAACTATAAGTGAATACAGCTGGAACTATAAGTGAATACAGCTGGAACTATAAGTAAATACAGCTGGAACTATAAGTGAATACAGCTGGAACCATAAGTGAATACAGCTGGAACTATAAGTGAATACAGCTGGAACTATAAGTAAATACAGCTGGAACTATAAGTGAATACAGCTGGAACTATAAGTAAATACAGCTGGAACTATATGTGAATACAGCTGGAACTATAAGTAAATACAGCTGGAACTATAAGTGAATGCAGCTGGAACTATAAGTGAATACAGCTGGAACTATAAGTGAATACAGCTGGAACTATAAGTGAATACAGCTGGAACTATAAGTGAATACAGCTAGAACTATAAGTGAATACAGCTGGAACTATAAGTGAATACAGCTGGAACTATAAGTGAATACAGCTGGAACTATAAGTAAATACAGCTGGAACTATAAGTGAATACAGCTGGAACTATAAGTGAATACAGCTAGAACTATAAGTGAATACAGCTGGAACTATAAGTGAATACAGCTGGAACTATAAGTGAATACAGCTAGAACTATAAGTGAATACAGCTGGAACTATAAGTGAATACAGCTGGAACTATAAGTGAATACAGCTGGAACTATAAGTGAATGCAGCTGGAACTATAAGTGAATACAGCTGGAACTATAAGTGAATACAGCTGGAACTATAAGTGAATACAGCTAGAACTATAAGTGAATACAGCTGGAACTATAAGTGAATACAGCTGGAACTATAAGTGAATACAGCTGGAACTATAAGTGAATACAGCTGGAACTATAAGTGAATACAGCTAGAACTATAAGTGAATACAGCTAGAACTATAAGTGAATACAGCTGGAACTATAAGTGAATACAGCTGGAACTATAAGTGAATACAGCTGGAACTATAAGTGAATACAGCTGGAACTATAAGTGAACTCAGCTGGAACTATAAGTGAATACAGCTGGAACTATAAGTGAATGCAGCTGGAACTATAAGTGAATACAGCTGGAACTATAAGTGAATGCAGCTGGAACTATAAGTGAATACAGCTGGAACTATAAGTGAATACAGCTGGAACTATAAGTGAATACAGCTGGAACTATAAGTGAATACAGCTGGAACTATAAGTGAATACAGCTAGAACTATAAGTGAATACAGCTGGAACTATAAGTGAATACAGCTGGAACTATAAGTGAATACAGCTGGAACTATAAGTAAATACAGCTGGAACTATAAGTGAATACAGCTGGAACTATAAGTGAATACAGCTAGAACTATAAGTGAATACAGCTGGAACTATAAGTGAATACAGCTGGAACTATAAGTGAATACAGCTAGAACTATAAGTGAATACAGCTGGAACTATAAGTGAATACAGCTGGAACTATAAGTGAATACAGCTGGAACTATAAGTGAATGCAGCTGGAACTATAAGTGAATACAGCTGGAACTATAAGTGAATACAGCTGGAACTATAAGTGAATACAGCTAGAACTATAAGTGAATACAGCTGGAACTATAAGTGAATACAGCTGGAACTATAAGTGAATACAGCTGGAACTATAAGTGAATACAGCTGGAACTATAAGTGAATACAGCTAGAACTATAAGTGAATACAGCTGGAACTATAAGTGAATACAGCTGGAACTATAAGTGAATACAGCTGGAACTATAAGTGAATACAGCTGGAACTATAAGTGAACTCAGCTGGAACTATAAGTGAATACAGCTGGAACTATAAGTGAATGCAGCTGGAACTATAAGTGAATACAGCTGGAACTATAAGTGAATGCAGCTGGAACTATAAGTGAATACAGCTGGAACTATAAGTGAATACAGCACATCATCCATCCACAAACCAGCCCAAAAATATGAATATTAAAGACATATTTAAAAAGAAATGCATTTTTACTCTCCCATGCTAAAAAAAAAGAAGAAAAAAAGTGTTGTTATTTTGTTTAGTTTTTCTGATAGAAAGGAGAAAACACTGATTGGAGATAAATATTTACAACTGTCCAGCAATTATGTCAAATATGTATAAAATATGTCAAAAAAAGATTCGTGGAAAAATATACTTTTTCTTGTACTTCCTGTCAGCTTTGAAACAGCACCTGAACTTATTTTAGTACCAAATTAGTCTGTTTGAATTATTTTATTCAGTTTTATTGAACGTATTATCTTTTATCAGCTGTTCTATTTCTTCACTATAGGCCAGTCAAATTTATCAATTTATTTTTTTGATCATTGTAATTTTACTAAACTTGTAGGGCAAGTTGTTTAGAAGATTGTAAACAGTTTTTATTTTTATGTTAGAGCTATGAGAATATTCCATTTTAAGATGAATAAACGGCGATAAACGAGGGTTTACTGTAACTCACTTTTTGATGTGTGATGTAAAGTTAAAAAAGGTATAATTATAATACATAGAGGGGTTAGGGTTAGGGTTAGGGTTAGCGTTTGGTTAGGATTAGGGTTAGGGTTAGGGTTAGGGTTAGGGTTAGGCATAAAGCAAAAAAGAGTTGGTTTGGGTTAGGGCTAGGGTTAGGGTTAGGGTTAGGGCTAGGGTTAGGGTTTGGATAGGGTTAGGGTTGGGGTTAGGATTAGGGTTAGGGTTAGGGTTAGGCATAAAGAAAAAGAGTTGGTTTGGGTTAAGGGTTAGGGTTAGGGTTTGGTTAGGGTTAGGGTTAGGGTTAGGGTTGGGGTTGGAATTGGGGTTAGGACTAGGGTTAGGGTTAGGGTTAGGGTTAGGCATAAAGAAAAAGAGTTGGTTTGCGTTAGGGCTAGGGTTAGGGTTAGGTGTAAAAGTAGGGTTAGGGTTAGGGTTAGGGTTGGGTTAGGGTTAGGGTTAGGGATGAAGCAAAAGAGTTGGTTTGGGTTAGGGCTAGGCTTAGGGTTAGGGTTGGGTTAGGGTTAGGGTTAGGGTTGGGGTTAGGATTAGGGTTAGGGTTAGGGTTAGGCATAAAGTAAAATAGTTGGTTTGGGTTAAGGCTAGGATTAGGGTTAGGGTTAGGGTTAGGCATAAAGAAAAAGTGTTGGTTTGGGTTAGGGCTAGGGTTAGGTTTAGGGTTAGGGTTAGGATTAGGGTTGGGTTAGCGTTAGGGTTGGGGTTAGGATTAGGGTTAGGGTTAGGGTTAGGCATAAAGAAAAAGAGTTGGTTTGGGTTAGGGCTAGGATTTGGGTTAGGGTTAGGCTTAGAGAAAAAGAGTTGGTTTGGGTTAGGGCTAGGGTTAGGGTTAGGGTTGGGGTTAGGGTTAGGGTTGGGTTAGCATTAGGGTTGGAGTTGGGGTTGGGGTTGGGATTAGGTTTAGGGTTAGGATTAGGGTTAGGGTTAGGGCTAAGCATAAAGAAAAAGAGTTGGTTTGGGTTAGAGCTAGGGTTAGGGTTAGGGTTAGGGTTTGGAATAGCCTTAGGGTTAGGGTTGGGTTAGGGTTAGGGTTAGGATTAGGGTTAGGGTTAGGGTTAGGCATAAAGTAAAATAGTTGGTTTGGGTTAAGGCTAGGATTAGGGTTAGGGTTAGGGTTAGGCATAAAGAAAAAGTGTTGGTTTGGGTTAGGGCTAGGGTTAGGTTTAGGGTTAGGGTTAGGATTAGGGTTGGGTTAGCGTTAGGGTTGGGGTTAGGATTAGGGTTAGGGTTAGGGTTAGGCATAAAGAAAAAGAGTTGGTTTGGGTTAGGGCTAGGATTTGGGTTAGGGTTAGGCTTAGAGAAAAAGAGTTGGTTTGGGTTAGGGCTAGGGTTAGGGTTAGGGTTGGGGTTAGGGTTAGGGTTGGGTTAGCGTTAGGGTTGGAGTTGGGGTTGGGGTTGGGGTTAGGATTAGGTTTAGGGTTAGGATTAGGGTTAGGCTTAGGGCTAAGCATAAAGACAAAGAGTTGGTTTGGGTTAGCGCTAGGGTTAGGGTTAGGGTTAGGGTTAGGGTTTGGGCTAGCCTTAGGGTTAGGGTTGGGTTAGGGTTAGGGTTAGGGTTGGGGTTAGGATTAGGGTTAGGGTTAGGGTTAGGGTTAGGGTTAGGCATAAAGTAAAATAGTTGGTTTGGGTTAAGGCTAGGATTAGGGTTAGGGTTAGGGTTAGGCATAAAGAAAAAGTGTTGGTTTGGGTTAGGACTAGGGTTAGGTTTAGGGTTAGGGTTAGGATTAGGGTTGGGTTAGCGTTAGGGTAAGGGTTAGGATTAGGGTTAGGGTTAGGGTTAGGCATAAAGAAAAAGAGTTGGTTTGGGTTAGGGCTAGGATTTGGGTTAGGGTTAGGCTTAGAGAAAAAGAGTTGGTTTGGGTTAGGGCTAGGGTTAGGGTTAGGGTTAGGGTTGGGGTTAGGGTTAGGGTTGGGTTAGCGTTAGGGTTGGAGTTGGGGTTGGGGTTGGGGTTAGGATTAGGTTTAGAGTTAGGATTAGGGTTAGGGTTAGGGCTAAGCATAAAGAAAAAGAGTTGGTTTGGGTTAGAGCTAGGGTTAGGGTTAGGGTTTGGGCTAGCCTTAGGGTTAGGGTTGGGTTAGGGTTAGGGTTAGGGTTGGGGTTAGGATTAGGGTTAGGGTTAGGCATAAAGTAAAATAGTTGGTTTGGGTTAAGGCTAGGATTAGGGTTAGGGTTAGGGTTAGGCATAAAGAAAAAGTGTTGGTTTGGGTTAGGGCTAGGGTTAGGTTTAGGGTTAGGGTTAGGATTAGGGTTGGGTTAGCGTTAGGGTTGGGGATAGGATTAGGGTTAGGGTTAGGGTTAGGCATAAGGAAAAAGAGTTGGTTTGGGTTAGGGCTAGGATTTGGGTTAGGGTTAGGCTTAGAGAAAAAGAGTTGGTTTGGGTTAGGCCTAGGGTTAGGGTTAGGGTTGGGGTTAGGGTTAGGGTTGGGTTAGTGTTAGGGTTGGAGTTGGGGTTGGGGTTGGGGTTAGGATTAGGTTTAGGGTTAGGATTAGGGTTAGGGTTAGGGCTAAGCATAAAGAAAAAGAGTTGGTTTGGGTTAGGGCTAGGGTTAGGGTTAGGGTTAGGGTTTGGGCTAGCCTTAGGGTTAGGGTTGGGTTAGGGTTAGGGTTAGGGTTAGGGTTGGGGTTAGGATTAGGGTTAGGGTTAGGGTTAGGCATAAAGTAAAATAGTTGGTTTGGGTTAAGGCTAGGATTAGGGTTAGGGTTAGGGTCAGGCATAAAGAAAAAGTGTTGGTTTGGGTTAGGGCTAGGGTTAGGTTTAGGGTTAGGGTTAGGATTAGGGTTGGGTTAGCGTTAGGGTTGGGGTTAGGATTAGGGTTAGGGTTAGGGTTAGGCATAAAGAAAAAGAGTTGGTTTGGGTTAGGGCTAGGATTTGGGTTAGGGTTAGGCTTAGAGAAAAAGAGTTGGTTTGGGTTAGGGCTAGGGTTAGGGTTAGGGTTGGGGTTAGGGTTAGGGTTGGGTTAGCGTTAGGGTTGGAGTTGGGGTTGGGGTTGGGGTTAGGATTAGGTTTAGGGTTAGGATGAGGGTTAGGGTTAGGGCTAAGCATAAAGAAAAAGAGTTGGTTTGGGTTAGAGCTAGGGTTAGGGTTAGGGTTAGGGTTAGGGTTTGGGCTAGCCTTAGGGTTAGGGTTGGGTTAGGGTTAGGGTTAGGGTTAGGGTTAGGGTTGGGGTTAGGATTAGGGTTAGAGTTAGGGTTAGGCATAAAGTAAAATAGTTGGTTTGGGTTAAGGCTAGGATTAGGGTTAGGGTTAGGGTTAGGCATAAAGAAAAAGTGTTGGTTTGGGTTAGGGCTAGGGTTAGGTTTAGGGTTAGGGTTAGGATTAGGGTTGGGTTAGCGTTAGGGTTGGGGTTAGGATTAGGGTTAGGGTTAGGGTTAGGCATAAAGAAAAAGAGTTGGTTTGGGTTAGGGCTAGGATTTGGGTTAGGGTTAGGCTTAGAGAAAAAGAGTTGGTTTGGGTTAGGGCTAGGGTTAGGGTTAGGGTTGGGGTTAGGGTTAGGGTTGGGTTAGCGTTAGGGTTGGAGTTGGGGTTGGGGTTGGGGTTAGGATTAGGTTTAGGGTTAGGATTAGGGTTAGGGTTAGGGCTAAGCATAAAGAAAAAGAGTTGGTTTGGGTTAGGGCTAGGGTTAGGGTTAGGGTTAGGGTTAGGGTTTGGGCTAGCCTTAGGGTTAGGGTTAGGGTTGGGTTAGGGTTAGGGTTAGGGTTGGGGTTAGGATTAGGGTTAGGGTTAGGGTTAGGCATAAAGTAAAATAGTTGGTTTGGGTTAAGGCTAGGATTAGGGTTAGGGTTAGGGTTAGGCATAAAGAAAAAGTGTTGGTTTGGGTTAGGGCTAGGGTTAGGTTTAGGGTTAGGGTTAGGATTAGGGTTGGGTTAGCATTAGGGTTGGGGTTAGGATTAGGGTTAGGGTTAGGCATAAAGAAAAAGAGTTGGTTTGGGTTAGGGCTAGGATTTGGGTTAGGGTTAGGCTTAGAGAAAAAGAGTTGGTTTGGGTTAGGGCTAGGGTTAGGGTTAGGGTTGGGGTTAGGGTTAGGGTTGGGTTAGCGTTAGGGTTGGAGTTGGGGTTGGGGTTGGGGTTGGGGTTAGGATTAGGTTTAGGGTTAGGATTAGGGTTAGGGTTAGGGCTAAGCATAAAGAAAAAGAGTTGGTTTGGGTTAGGGCTATGGTTAGGGTTAGGGTTAGGGTTAGGGTTAGGGTTTGGGCTAGCCTTAGGGTTAGGGTTGGGTTAGGGTTAGGGTTAGGGTTGGGGTTAGGGTTAGGGTTAGGGTTTGGGTTAGGCATAAAGTAAAATATTTGGTTTGGGTTAAGGCTAGGATTAGGGTTAGGGTTAGGGTTAGGCATAAAGAAAAAGTGTTGGTTTGGGTTAGGGCTAGGGTTAGGTTTAGGGTTAGGGTTAGGATTAGGGTTGGGTTAGCGTTAGGGTTGGGGTTAGGATTAGGGTTAGGGTTAGGGTTAGGCATAAAGAAAAAGAGTGGGTTTGGGTTAGGGCTAGGATTTGGGTTAGGGTTAGGCTTAGAGAAAAAGAGTTGGTTTGGGTTAGGGCTAGAGTTAGGGTTAGGGTTGGGGTTAGGGTTAGGGTTGGGTTAGCGTTAGGGTTGGAGTTGGGGTTGGGGTTGGGGTTAGGATTAGGTTTAGGGTTAGGATTAGGGTTAGGGTTAGGGCTAAGCATAAAGAAAAAGAGTTGGTTTGGGTTAGGGTTAGGGTTAGGGTTAGGGTTTGGGCTAGCCTTAGGGTTAGGGTTGGGTTAGGGTTAGGGTTAGGGTTGGGGTTAGGATTAGGGTTAGGGTTAGGGTTAGGCATAAAGTAAAATAGTTGGTTTGGGTTAAGGCTAGGATTATAAATAAATAAATAAATGATAAATGGGTTGTACTTGTATAGCGCTTTTCTACCTTCAAGGTACTCAAAGCGCTTTGACACTACTTCCGCATTTACCCATTCACACACACATTCACACACTGATGGAGGGAGCTGCCATGCAAGGCGCTAACCAGCACCCATCAGGAGCAAGGGTGAAGTGTCTTGCTCAGGACACAACGGACATGACGAGGTTGGTACTAGGTGGCGATTGAACCAGGGACCCTCGGGTTGCGCACGGCCACGCTCCCACTAGGGTTAGGGTTAGGGTTAGGCATAAAGAAAAAGTGTTGGTTTGGGTTAGGGCTAGGGTTAGGTTTAGGGTTAGGGTTAGGATTAGGGTTGGGTTAGCGTTAGGGTTGGGGTTAGGATTAGGGTTAGGGTTAGGGTTAGGCATAAAGAAAAAGAGTTGGTTTGGGTTAGGGCTAGGATTTGGGTTAGGGTTAGGCTTAGAGAAAAAGAGTTGGTTTGGGTTAGGGCTAGGGTTAGGGTTAGGGTTGGGGTTAGGGGTTAGGATTAGGGTTAGGGTTAGGGTTAGGCATAAAGAAAAAGAGTGGGTTTGGGTTAGGGCTAGGATTTGGGTTAGGGTTAGGTTTAGAGAAAAAGAGTTGGTTTGGGTTAGGGCTAGGGTTAGGGTTAGGGTTGGGGTTAGGGTTAGGGTTGGGTTAGCGTTAGGGTTGGAGTTGGGGTTGGGGTTGGGGTTAGGATTAGGTTTAGGGTTAGGATTAGGGTTAGGGTTAGGGCTAAGCATAAATAAAAAGAGTTGGTTTGGGTTAGGGTTAGGGTTAGGGTTAGGGTTTGGGCTAGCCTTAGGGTTAGGGTTGGGTTAGGGTTAGGGTTAGGGTTGGGGTTAGGATTAGGGTTAGGGTTAGGGTTAGGCATAAAGTAAAATAGTTGGTTTGGGTTAAGGCTAGGATTAGGGTTAGGGTTAGGGTTAGGCATAAAGAAAAAGTGTTGGTTTGGGTTAGGGCTAGGGTTAGGTTTAGGGTTAGGGTTAGGATTAGGGTTGGGTTAGCGTTAGGGTTGGGGTTAGGATTAGGGTTAGGGTTAGGGTTAGGCATAAAGAAAAAGAGTTGGTTTGGGTTAGGGCTAGGATTTGGGTTAGGGTTAGGCTTAGAGAAAAAGAGTTGGTTTGGGTTAGGGCTAGGGTTAGGGTTAGGGTTGGGGTTAGGGTTAGGGTTGGGTTAGCGTTAGGGTTGGAGTTGGGGTTGGGGTTGGGGTTAGGATTAGGTTTAGGGTTAGGATTAGGGTTAGGGTTAGGGCTAAGCATAAAGAAAAGAGTTGGTTTGGGTTAGGGCTAGGGTTAGGGTTAGGGTTAGGGTTTGGGCTAGCCTTAGGGTTAGGGTTGGGTTAGGGTTAGGGTTAGGGTTGGGGTTAGGATTAGGGTTAGGGTTAGGGTTAGGCATAAAGAAAAAGTGTTGGTTTGGGTTAGGGCTAGGGTTAGGTTTAGGGTTAGGGTTAGGATTAGGGTTGGGTTAGCATTAGGGTTGGGGTTAGGATTAGGGTTAGGGTTAGGGTTAGGCATAAAGAAAAAGAGTTGGTTTGGGTTAGGGCTAGGATTTGGGTTAGGGTTAGGCTTAGAGAAAAAGAGTTGGTTTGGGTTAGGGCTAGGGTTAGGGTTAGGGTTGGGGTTAGGGTTAGGGTTGGGTTAGCGTTAGGGTTGGAGTTGGGGTTGGGGTTGAGGTTGGGGTTAGGGTTAGGATTAGGTTTAGGGTTAGGGTTAGGGTTAGGGCTAAGCATAAAGAAAAAGAGTTGGTTTGGGTTAGGGCTAGGGTTAGGGTTAGGGTTAGGGTTAGGGTTAGGGTTTGGGCTAGCCTTAGGGTTAGGGTTGGGTTAGGGTTAGGGTTAGGGTTGGGGTTAGGGTTAGGGTTAGGCATAAAGTAAAATATTTGGTTTGGGTTAAGGCTAGGATTAGGGTTAGGGTTAGGGTTAGGCATAAAGAAAAAGTGTTGGTTTGGGTTAGGGCTAGGGTTAGGTTTAGGGTTAGGGTTAGGATTAGGGTTGGGTTAGCGTTAGGGTTGGGGTTAGGATTAGGGTTAGGGTTAGGGTTAGGCATAAAGAAAAAGAGTGGGTTTGGGTTAGGGCTAGGATTTGGGTTAGGGTTAGGCTTAGAGAAAAAGAGTTGGTTTGGGTTAGGGCTAGGGTTAGGGTTAGGGTTGGGGTTAGGGTTAGGGTTGGGTTAGCGTTAGGGTTGGAGTTGGGGTTGGGGTTGGGGTTAGGATTAGGTTTAGGGTTAGGATTAGGGTTAGGGTTAGGGCTAAGCATAAAGAAAAAGAGTTGGTTTGGGTTAGGGTTAGGGTTAGGGTTAGGGTTAGGGTTTGGGCTAGCCTTAGGGTTAGGGTTGGGTTAGGGTTAGGGTTGGGGTTAGGATTAGGGTTAGGGTTAGGCATAAAGTAAAATAGTTGGTTTGGGTTAAGGCTAGGATTAGGGTTAGGGTTAGAGATAGGCATAAAGAAAAAGTGTTGGTTTGGGTTAGGGCTAGGGTTAGGTTTAGGGTTAGGGTTAGGATTAGGGTTGGGTTAGCGTTAGGGTTGGGGTTAGGATTAGGGTTAGGGTTAGGGTTAGGGTTAGGGTTAGGCATAAAGAAAAAGAGTTGGTTTGGGTTAGGGCTAGGATTTGGGTTAGGGTTAGGCTTAGAGAAAAAGAGTTGGTTTGGGTTAGGGCTAGGGTTAGGGTTAGGGTTAGGCTTAGAGAAAAAGAGTTGGTTTGGGTTAGGGCTAGGGTTAGGGTTAGGGTTGGGGTTAGGGTTAGGGTTGGGTTAGCGTTAGGGTTGGAGTTGGGGTTGGGGTTGGGGTTAGGATTAGGATTAGGTTTAGGGTTAGGATTAGGGTTAGGGTTAGGGCTAAGCATAAAGAAAAAGAGTTGGTTTGGGTTAGGGCTAGGGTTAGGGTTAGGGTTAGGGTTAGGGTTAGGGTTAGGGTTTGGTTAGGGTTAGGGTTAGGTTTGGGGTTGGGGTTAGGATTAGGGTGAGGATTAGGGTTAGGTTTAGGGTTAGGGTTAGGCATAAAGAAAAGAGTTGGTTAGGGCTAGGGTTAGGGTTAGGGTTAGGGTTTGGTTAGGGTTGGGTTTGGGGTTGGGGTTAGGATTAGGGTGAGGATTAGGGTTAGGGTTAGGCATAAAGAAAAGAGTTGGTTAGGGCTAGGGTAAGGGTTAGGGTTAGGGTTAGGGTTTGGGTTGGGGTTAGGATTAGGGTGAGTATTAGGGTTAGGGTTAGGCATAAAGAAAAGAGTTGGTTAGGGCTAGGGTTAGGGTTAGGGTTGGGGTTACGATTAGGGTGAGGATTAGGGTTAGGGTTAGGGTTAGGCATGAAGAAAAAGAGTTTGGTTTGGGCTAGGGTTATGGTTAGGGTTAGAGTTAGGTTTGTGGGTAGGTTTTAGGTATGGAGAAAGGAATGGTTAGGGTTAGGGACGAGGGGTTAGGCTTAGGGTTAGGGTTAGGGTTAGGGTTAAGGTAAGCGCTTGTTCCCTCACCTGTATCCTGATTGACAATCAGGATACACACCTGTCCTTGGCTGTCAACCAGGAGGCTTCTTATGCCAGCGTTGTCCTCTGAAAGATGTTGTCCGTCATCTCTGCTTTCTGGGGTCACGCCAGCAGCCGCCATGCTTGTTTGTGACACAATGACAAATACTTGATTTTGTCATCAGACAACATCTTCATTGAGAACGTGAAAAAAACAATTACTAGTTTTCTCCTGAAGAGACACGGTCGACTGAAGGGATGCTAAAAATTCATAAACGTTTCCTTTGCACCTGAGAATATGTTGACACCTGCAGTCTGATTCATCTTGTCATCATACTTCATGTTGCTTCATTATGGCTAACAGCAGGTGTGCTTTCTTCAGGTCTCCTCGGAGTCGGAGCATTGCATCATCATGCGAGAACATGAGAAGTGCATGGAGAGGATGGCGATGCACAACCCCAGCGATGACTTGGACATGAGTGAGTGTGCATGAACACAGCAATGTTCCAACAATGGTTACGGTTATGTTGTTCAGATGATGACTGAAGTTCAGTACCGTATTTTCCGCACTATTAGCCGCACCTAAAAACCACAAATTTACTCAAAAGCTGACAGTGCGGCTTATAACCCGGTGCGCTTTATATATGGATTAATATTAAGATTCATTTTCATAAAGTTTTGGTCTCGCAACTACGGTAAACAGCCGCCATCTTTTTTCCCCGTAGAAGAGGAAGTGCTTCTTATTCTACGCAAGCAACCGCCAAGGTAAGCACCCGCCCCCATAGAACAGGAAGCGCTTCTTCTTCTACTGTAAGCAACCACCCGCCCGCGTAGAAGAAGGAGAAGTGCGCGGATATTACATTTCATTTCCTTTGTGTGTTTACATCTGTAAAGACCACAAAATGGCTCCTACTAAGCGACAGGTTTCCCGTTCATGAAAAGACGCAATCTCTCCATCCGCACACGGACTACTATTTCACAGCAACTGCCTAAAGACTTTCAAGAAAAGCTGGCTACTTTCCGTGCATATTGTAAAAACAAGATAGCTGAAAAAAAGAGAACATTATCAACATGGACGAGGTTCCACTGACTTTTGATATTCCTGTGAACCGCACTGTGGATACAACGGGAGCACGTACGGTGAATATTCGCACCACAGGGAATGAGAAGTCATCCTTCACTGTGGTTCTAGCTTGCCATGCTAATGGCCAGAAACTTCCACCCATGGTGATATTCAAAAGGAAGACCTTGCCAAAAGAGACCTTTCCAGCCGGCGTCATCATAAAAGCTAACTCGAAGGGATGGATGAAGAAAAGATGAGCGAGTGGTTAAGGGAAGTTTACGCGAAGAGGCCGGGTGGCTTTTTTCACGCAGCTCCGTCCATGTTGATATACGACTCCATGCGCGCCCACATCACGCTGGTTTTTAATATATTATTAAAGTTTGACTGACCTATCTGACTGTTTTTTTGACATTCCTTTAGCGCAGTTAGATGCGGCTTATAACACGGGGCGGCTTATAGGTGGACAAAGTTTTGAAATATGCCGTTCATTGAAGGCGCGGCTTATAACCCAGGGCGCCTTATGGTGCGGAAAATACGGTATATGAATTAATTTGCTGCAAAAAAATAGTTTGTCTGTGTTGGCACTTATAATAACAATATTGCTAATAATCAGGCCACCATGTGTATAAAGAGTATTGTTGGCGGGTTTTGGATGCTTATTTAAAGGGTTTGGTGGGCAAATAGAGAGACTACATTATGAGCAGACTTTTAATGTATTTATTTCTTTACGACTTAGAATGCAATAAAGTGTCTTATATAAATATTGTGAATGATAGACAGCACACCTCTCTCTAATTTGTGCGTATTTTACAGTATGACTGATCTGATACTATGGTCAGAGTGCAGAAGTAAAACACAGTTAAGCATATAACGTCAACTTGTTTTTACATTCTACCGGTACTTTTAAAACACTTCTGTTATAAAAGACTTGAATAAAATAAAAACACAAATGTTTCCACAGTAAAAAAAACACACTGCAAATATAGGGAAATACACTGTCAATCAATCAATCAATCAATCAATGTTTATTTATATAGCCCTAAATCACAAGTGTCTCAAAGGGCTGCACAAGCCACAACGACATCCTCGGTACAGAGCCCACATAAGGGCAAGGAAAAACTCACCCCAGTGGGACGTCGATGTGAATGACTATGAGAAACCTTGGAGAGGACCGCATATGTGGGTAACCCCCCCCCCCCCCCTCTAGGGGAGACCGAATGCAATGGATGTCGAGTGGGTCTGACATAATATTGTGAGAGTCCAGTCCATAGTGGATCTAACATAATAGTGTGAGAGTCCAGTCCATAGTGGATCTAACATAATAGTGTGAGAGTCCAGTCCATAGTGGATCTAACATAATAGTGTGAGAGTCCAGTCCATAGTGGATCTAACATAATAGTGTGAGAGTCCAGTCCATAGTGGATCTAACATAATAGTAAGAGTCCAGTCCATAGTGGATCTAACATAATAGTAAGAGTCCAGTCCATAGTGGATCTAACATAATAGTGTGAGAGTCCAGTCCATAGTGGATCTAACATAATAGTGTGAGAGTCCAGTCCATAGTGGATCTAACATAATAGTGAGAGTCCAGTCCATAGTGGATCTAACATAATTAGTGTGAAAGTCCAGTCCATAGTGGATCTAACATAATAGTGTGAGAGTCCAGTCCATAGTGGATCTAACATAATAGTAAGAGTCCAGTCCATAGTGGATCTAACATAATAGTAAGAGTCCAGTCCATAGTGGATCTAACATAATAGTAAGAGTCCAGTCCATAGTGGATCTAACATAATAGTGTGAGAGTCCAGTCCATAGTGGATCCAACATAATAGTGAGAGTCCAGTCCATAGTGGATCTAACATAATTAGTGTGAAAGTCCAGTCCATAGTGGATCTAACATAATAGTGTGAGAGTCCAGTCCATAGTGGATCTAACATAATAGTGAGAGTCCAGTCCATAGTGGATCTAACATAATAGTGTGAGAGTCCAGTCCATAGTGGATCTAACATAATAGTGAGAGTCCAGTCCATAGTGGATCTAACATAATTAGTGTGAAAGTCCAGTCCATAGTGGATCTAACATAATAGTGTGAGAGTCCAGTCCATAGTGGATCCAACATAATAGTGAGAGTCCAGTCCATAGTGGATCTAACATAATAGTAAGAGTCCAGTCCATAGTGGATCTAACATAATAGTAAGAGTCCAGTCCATAGTGGATCTAACATAATAGTGTGAGAGTCCAGTCCATAGTGGATCTAACATAATAGTGTGAGAGTCCAGTCCATAGTGGATCTAACATAATAGTGTGAGTCCAGTCCATAGTAGATCTAACATAATAGTGAGAGTCCAGTCCATAGTAGATCTAACATAATAGTGAGAGTCCAGTCCATAGTGGATCTAACATAATAGTGAGAGAGTCCAGTCCATAGTGGATCCAACATAATAGTGAGAGTCCAGTCCATAGTGGATCTAACATAATAGTGTGAGAGTCCAGTCCATAGTGGATCTAACATAATAGTGAGAGTCCAGTCCATAGTGGATCTAACATAATAGTGTGAGAGTCCAGTCCATAGTGGATCTAACATAATAGTAAGAGTCCAGTCCATAGTGGATCTAACATAATAGTGAGAGTCCAGTCCATAGTGGATCTAACATAATAGTGTGAGAGTCCAGTCCATAGTGGATCTAACATAATAGTGAGAGTCCAGTCCATAGTGGATCTAACATAATAGTAAGGGTCCAGTCCATAGTGGATCTAACATAATAGTGTGAGAGTCCAGTCCATAGTGGATCTAACATAATAGCAAGACTCCAGTCCATAGTGGATCTAACATAATAGTATGAGAGTCCAGTCCATAGTGGATCTAACATAATAGTGAGAGTCCAGTCCATAGTGGATCTAACATAATAGTGTGAGAGTCCAGTCCATAGTGGATCTAACATAATAGTGAGAGTCCAGTCCATAGTGGAGCTAACATAATAGTGAGAGTCCAGTCCATAGTGGATCTAACATAATAGTGTGAGAGTCCAGTCCATAGTGGATCTAACATAATAGTAAGAGTCCAGTCCATAGTGGATCTAACATAATAGTGAGAGTCCAGTCCATAGTGGATCTAACATAATAGTGAGAGTCCAGTTCATAGTGGATCTAACATAATAGTGTGAGAGTCCAGTCCATAGTGGATCCAACATAATAGTAAGAGTCCAGTCCATAGTGGGGCCAGCAGGACACCATCCCGAGCGGAGACGGGTCAGCAGCGCAGAGATGTTCCCAGCCGATGCACAGGCGAGCGGTCCACCCCGGGTCCCGACTCTGGACAGCCAGCACTTCATCCATGGCCATCGGACCTGTGCCCCCCCCCCCCCCTCCACAAGGAAGAGGGGAGTAGAGGAGAAAAGAAAAGAAACGGCAGATCACGAACGTGTACAACTATTTTCGCATAACTAGTGGTGCGATTAGCCTGCCGTACGTGTTTACTAGGCCTGTTGCGAGTTAGCTCCCTAAGATTAGCTTCAATGTCAGGTGCTCTGGCCCCGGGAATACACTTAATTGTGGCTGGTTTGCTAAGCTTTATGTTCCGGGTGATGGAGTCCCCTATGACTAAGGTGTGGTGCCGGTAGACTGGGGTGTAGGACTAGCTAAAGAGCTAAATCTATTATGCGTCTCAACCGGTACACCGTAGCTTGTAGGCCGCTTAGGACTACTACAGGCTGGGCTAGTTAGCTCGCTACAGCTAACGCTAGCAGATGTGTCCGCAACATCTAAAGTTACGAGGTTACTCTGCTCTAACTGGCGGACACGGCCCTCTAGCAGAGCCAGCCTCTCCGTGAGTAAGGTGCAAGACGCGCAGGAAGCCATACTCACGGTGTTTTCTGTCACCGAGTGAAGTTCCTGCTGTCTTCCGAGAAGTTGTGGTCACGGTGTGCGGGGGGGCCGCTTCCTTCCGACCGACGACCGGCGCCGCCTTTCTCCGCGCTAGCTTTGTTAGCTTAGCAGCTAGCTGCTAGCTAGCTGCGGGAGGGGTGGTGAGACAGAGATCGGGTGATTTGCAAGTTAAATAGTACTACTAAATATGTTTAGGAAGTAATAAAGAAAGCTGCAGAACAATTAGAAGCACACAAATAGAACGATACTTAGCTTTTTCGAAACAGCGAGCAGTCACGCACGGTGAACCGGAACCGGAAGGGTTAGGGTTAGGGTTAGAGGGTGACTGCAAATAAAACCAAGCCTTAAAATAACAGCACCCGTTAATCATCTAAATTATTGCACAAACCCATCCATCCATCCATCCATCCATCTTCTTCCGCTTATCCGAGGTCGGGTCGCGGGGGCAGCAGCCTAAGCAGGGAAGCCCAGACTTCCCTCTCCCCAGCCACTTCGTCCAGCTCTTCCCGGGGGATCCCGAGGCGTTCCCAGGCCAGCCGGGAGACATAGTCTTCCCAGCGTGTCCTGGGTCTTCCCCGTGGCCTCCTACCGGTCGGACGTGCCCGAAACACCTTCCTAGGGAGGCGTTTGGGTGGCATCCTGACCAGATGCCTGAACCACCTCATCTGGCTCCTCTCCATGTGGAGGAGCAGCGGCTTTACTTTGAGCTCCCCCCGGATGACAGAGCTTCTCACCCTATCTCTAAGGGAGAGCCCCGCCACCCGGCGGAGGAAACTCATTTCGGCCGCTTGTACCCGTGATCTTGTCCTTTCGGTCATGACCCAAAGCTCATGACCATAGGTGAGGATGGGAACGTAGATCGACCGGTAAATCGAGAGCTTTGCCTTCTGGCTCAGCTCCTTCTTCACCACAACGGATCGATACAGCGTCCGCATTACTGAAGACGCCGCACCGATCCGCCTGTCGATCTCACGATCCACTCTTCCCTCACTCGTGAACAAGACTCCGAGGTACTTGAACTCCTCCACTTGGGGCAAGATCTCCTTCCCAACCCGGAGATGGCACTCCACCCTTTTCCGGGCGAGAACCATGGACTCGGATTTGGAGGTGCTGATTCCCATCCCAGTCGCTTCACACTCAGCTGCGAACCGATCCAGTGAGAGCTGAAGATCTTGGCCAGATGAAGCCATCAGGACCACATCATCTGCAAAAAGCAGAGACCTAATCCTGCAGCCACCAAACCAGATCCCCTCAAAGTTATGAACAGAATGGGTGACAAAGGGCAGCCTTGGCGGAGTCCAACCCTCACTGGAAACGTGTCCGACTTACTGCCGGCAATGCGGACCAAGCTCTGACACTGATTATACAGGGAGCGAACCGCCACAATAAGACAGTCCGTTACCCTATACTCTCTGAGCACTCCCCACAGGACACGGTCGAATGCCTTCTCCAAGTCCACAAAGCACATGTAGACTGGTTGAGCAAACTCCCATGCACCCTCAAGGACCCTGCCGAGAGTATAGAGCTGGTCCACAGTTCCACGACCAGGACGAAAACCACACTGTTCCTCCTGAATCCGAGGTTCGACTATCCGGCGTAGCCTCCTCTCCAGTACACCTGAATAGACCTTACCGGGAAGGCTGAGGAGTGTGATCCCACATTTTAGTTGGAACACACCCTCCGGTTCCCCCTTCTTAAAGAGTACACAGTAAATCAATCCTACAAAAAAAAAAACATCATTTATTCGGAAGATAATCAGCGAAAAAACATGGTGAATACAAAATGTAAAATGACAAATACCTTAGCAAGTGTCAATTGTTAAGTGACCTCTCCCCGAGTCCACCACAACATCCTTTACTCAAATGTGACACAATGTGGCCCATTTCTGGCTCCTCGCCTACATGCAGCAAGCCTCCATACGCGGTTCGCGGGAACGAGCCATCCATTACTGGACACTACCTGCAGGATATGTGCGTGCCGGCCGCTGTCCTACCACATTCGTAGTAGTAGTGGCGTGGACTATCAGATTCTCAGGGTGGCACGTGTCGCCCCAGACCACCCCCTAGACACGGCACTGGTGTCCTGTACATGATGTACACAGCCAATCAACAGGATATTTGTGTCGACCTTTGGTTAGGGTTAGGGTTAGGGTTAGGGTTAGGGTTAGGGTTAGGGTTAGGGTTAGGGTTAGGGTTAATTTTTTTTAAATGTGCACTTCCCCTTTGAAATATAACGTTCATTTTTTAAACTCTGCGTTTTGTTCCTTCTCAGCGATAACAATTATTATATATTCTAAACCAAAATATCAACTATTGCAGACTGTAAAGCATTCAAAATATATATATTTCACAACAAGCACATTCCCTTACATTTATTTGTGTATTTTAGTGCATGCCTAATGCCGTTTAGTTAAAAGCAGAAATTCAAAAGGTTGATTAATATCATAATAGGTTTATGTATAGAAAATAATAATGAAATATAATAAATAACGAAGCCAAAATGAATTAAATTATTACAATATGCTGTGTTGATCCAAGATTGATTGATTGAAACTTTTATTAGTAGATTGCACAGTACAGTACATATTCCGTATAATTGACCACTAAATGGTAACACCCCAATAAGTTTTTACACTTGTTTAAGTCGGGGTCCACGTTAATCAATTCATGGTAAAATGGTAGATATGTTTGTATATTGTGGCTGTTTATGTCGTGTATGCCAACTAAACGTTACATTTGTCATGTCTTTTGATCATGTTTTTGTTTGGCTATATTCTGTTTGGTTTTTGGACTCTTTTTATTTCCTGTTTTCACTCCCTTGCTTTGTCACCATGACGACCATTAGTTTCACATGTTTCACATTTGGACTCACGCACCTGTCACTAATCGTGTCACTGTTATTTAAGCTTGTAGTTGCCAGGCAGTCGGCCTGGCGACATTACCTGATGATACCTCTACTACCCTTGTCACTCATGCTAGTATTCCATGCCATTGTTCCATGCTCATTTCCATGCTTTTCCCAAGTAAGTTTTTGTTTGTTCATGTCACGTTTAGCAGTTCTTTTGTTTCATGTCCATAGTCTACGTTAAGTGTAAATTTTTGTTCTTCAGCCAGTTTTGTGTCTCCGCATTGTGCGCACCTTTTTTAAATTCTTTTTATAGTGATAAATTAAACATCTTGAACGCACCATAAAAATCCCCTCAACTCCCCCCAAAATGGATTAACTCGCTGGAATAAAAAAGACAATATAACATACATCCATAAACGTGGACGCATGTGAAAAAGTGCAATATATTTATCTGTACAGTAACCTATTTATTTATTTATACAAACGTATATGCACCTTATTGCTGTTTTATCCTGCACTACCATGAGCTAATGAAATTAAATTTTGTTCTTATCTGTACTGTAAAGTTCAAATTTGAATGACAATAATAAGGAAGTCTAAGTCTATGTACTTACCTTCACGCCATGTCCAGTCAAGTTGTTTTGCATCTCGGGAAAACACTCCACGCAGTAATATGCGTCGCCAAAGTCCATGCCTTGACAACATTAGTATTAGTATTAGTATTTATATTAGTATTAACATTAGTATTAGTATTTGTATTATTATTAGGATTAACATTAACATTAGGATTAACATTAACATTAGAATTCATATTAATAATGGTACTTGTATTAGTGTTAGTATTTGTGTTAGTATTAGTGTTAGTGTTAGTGTTAGTGTTAGTGTTAGTGTTAGTGTTAGTGTTAGTGTTAGTATTCATATCCATGCTAGTATGATATGTTGCATTGAGTGAGTGTTTTATCCAAGCAGTTGTTGATCTGCAGCTTCGGTGCGACTCATTTGACTCAGGTTTGCCCTTTACGAGTAATTGGCTTCCTGTCCGGCTCAGCAGACACCAGCAACACGCATTAGACGACCACATTGACTGGGAAAAGGTCTCCAAACTCTCCCCTTGTACAGGTCACGCGATGTTTACACCATGTTGTCAGGACACAAGAAAGTCAGCACACACACATTACACCACTTAAGCGTGAGTGATAGCCAACATCTGCACACTCAAGACGTGGAGGAAGGAGGAAAAGACTCCAAATGATGTATTGTTGTGTTTATAGTTAGGAATGTGACATGAAAAATATACCATTTTGATCATATCTATTTATTTGCAAACTTTGGAAGTAAATCAGATATCTATGAAAATATCTTCAATATAGAGGCAACTTGTTTTTCCACTCTACTCTAAATATTTTTAAACATTATACTTTTTAAATGTATGTAATAGGTGTCCTTCATTAAAAAATATTGCTCTCTAAAACAGCATTATTGTCAATATACATAATTAAGTATTGTTGCGTCGGACCAGCTCTTCCTCCCAGGGAATTTAAGTTACCGGTCAATCCCAAGTTCTTTCGATGACATATATGATGAGTAAGAAGGACCATCAAGACAGAATTGGAATATTTTCAAGTTTTACTGAAATTTCAGGAGATCAACTTAATCTAATTGATCTGGCATTCCAACGGAAAAGGCAACTCCTTTGCACACAAAGAAAACCCCCCCTCTCCCCCTCGCAACACTGATAAGGAAGATTGGGTTTTGTATTTCACATTCCAAGGGTGAAGACAGGCATCTGAAATGTCTAAAGAAACTGGTAGAAGGAACAAAAGAAAAGTACTAGGTACTCTAAACATGGCTGTATAAAAAGAAAGAACATCCTCCACAGTATCAAATAGTTATAGTAACTTATTACTTACATGTACAAAGTATCTAAGGCAGAAGCATATTGAGTAGAGTTGAGTTGAGTTTGAGTTTATTTCGAACATGCAAGCATACAACATGATACATCACAATCTCCAGTTTCTCTTTTCAAGATGTTCGAAAAGGAGTAGGAAGAAGCAGAGTTTATTTAATCCTACCCCTTTTCTTTTACATAACAGTTGCTAAAACTTTTGTTCACTTCCTGTTCTCAATTTATTCACAATATACTCCATAAGTAATCACAATAAAAATAAGTAAATAAATAATAATTGGTGAAGTAAGTTACATTTCATATGTTGAGATAAGTAAGATTATTTTGTTAGTGAAAGAATGAAAGAATGGATGAGTTAAATAAATTCATAATGTTTATCATGGTTCTTCTTCTTTGTACTTTGTAAACACTTTAAGTTTGAAGAGTTTCTTGAAGTGGATCATATTAGTACATTGTTTGATTGCTTTGCTTAATCCATTCCATAATTTAATTCCACATACTGATATACTGAATATATTAGAATGTATCCAGTAACAAATGTTAAAGTTAAAGTACCACTGATAGTCTCACACACACTAGGTGTGGTGAAATTACCCTCTGCATTTGACCCATCACCCTTGTTCCACCCCTTGGGAGGTGAAGGGAGCAGTGAGCAGCAGCGGTGGCCGCACTCGGGAATCATTTTGGTGATTTAGCCCCCAATTTCAACCCTTGATGCTAAGCAGGGAGGCAATGGGTCCTGTTTTTATAGTCGGCTCCAGCACCCCCCGTAATCCCAAAAGGGACAAGCGGTAGAAACTGGATGGATAGATGGAATGGTATGGTATGACTCAGCCGGGGTTTGAACTCACAGCCTTCCGGTCTCAGGGCTGACACTCTAACCATAAGGCCACTGAACCATTAAACTTATTACATCATGAGTTTAACTTAATGAGTTATTGACACCACTAGGTGCCAACAAAAAAATCTGATTACCACTCTTCTTCAACTTAAAGACAGCAAAAGTCCATTTCAGACAGTTAATAATTGATATGTTAGTGTTTTTCATACCTTCTCTTGTTCACTGTTGTACTCATTTTACTTGATCAAACCAACATAAATCAACATAACTTTGTTGATTCAAAGATGAAAAACAAGGAATTGCATCACGGCCGTCCTTTGTTAAGCAGCATTCTCGCATGTTTTATTTGCCCAGTGTGTCCGTGGCTGTGGGACAACCTGACCTGCTGGCAGGCGGCCAGCGTGGGTGAGGTGGTGGTGGTCAACTGTCCAGAGTTCTTCCACGAACTCATGGGCCCGGAGGACGGTGAGCAGAAGACAAACTGGTCACCTGCAGGTAAAATAATAATCATTCTCATTGTTATGTCCTCCTTCCAGAGATGGGGACGGTAAGTCGCAACTGTACTGAGGACGGATGGTCAGAACCTTTCCCTCACTACCTGGACGTCTGTCTCTTTTACGACAACGCCACTAAACCGGTAAGTCCAACACGTTCTGAAACGTCCAGGTGCGGACAAACAAAAGTGCTGATGGTGCACAATGTGTGTCCACTGGATAGGACATGTACTACGCATCAGTCAAGGCTCTGTACACTGTCGGCTACAGCACCTCTCTGGTGTCTCTCACCACCGCCATGGTTATTCTCTGCAGGTTCAGGTGAGTTCACCTGCTCGCACGATAGTACATGTCTGGAAAGGAGTAGGTCAAACTCCTGAAAACAATAGCAGTCACGTTGATTCTCATTAAGATACACTTTATTGCCAAAAGTCAATCAATCAAAGTTTATTTATATAGCCCTAAATCACAAGTGTCTCAAAGGGCTGCACAAGCCACAACGACATCCTCGGTTCAGAGCCCACATAAGGGCAAGGAAAAACTCACAACCCCAATGGGACGTCGATGTGAATGACTATGAGAAACCTGGGAGAGGACCGCATATGTGGGTAACATCCCCCCCTCTAGGGGAGACCGGATGCAATGGACGTCAAGTGGGTCTGACATAATATTGTGAGAGTCCAGTCCATAGTGGATCTAACATAATAGTGTGAGAGTCCAGTCCATAGTGGATCTAACATAATAGTGTGAGAGTCCAGTCCATAGTGGATCTAACATAATAGTGTGAGAGTCCAGTCCATAGTGGATCTAACATAATAGTGTGAGAGTCCAGTCCATAGTGGATCTAACATAATAGTGTGAGAGTCCAGTCCATAGTGGATCTAACATAATAGTGAGAGTCCAGTCCATAGTGGATCTAACATAATAGTGTGAGAGTCCAGTCCATAGTGGATCTAACATAATAGTGTGAGAGTCCAGTCCATAGTGGATCTAACATAATATTGTGAGAGTCCAGTCCATAGTGGATCTAACATAATAGTGTGAGAGTCCAGTCCATAGTGGATCTAACATAATAGTGAGAGTCCAGTCCATAGTGGATCTAACATAATAGTGAGAGTCCAGTCCATAGTGGATCTAACATAATAGTGAGAGTCCAGTCCATAGTGGATCTAACATAATAGTGTGAGAGTCCAGTCCATAGTGGATCTAACATAATAGTGAGAGTCCAGTCCATAGTGGATCTAACATAATAGTGAGAGTCCAGTCCATAGTGGATCTAACATAATAGTGAGAGTCCAGTCCATAGTGGGGCCAGCAGGAGACCATCTCGAGCGGAGACGGGTCAGCAGCGCAGAGATGTCCCCAACCGATGCACAGGCGAGCGGTCCACCCCGGATCCCGACTCTGGACAGCCAGCACTTCATCCATGGCCACCGGACCTGATGAAGTATTTGGCCACCTGCCTTTACTCACATATGAACTTGAAGTGCCATCCCATGGAATTGTCCAACATGTTTTGGTATCCTGGAGCATTCAAAGTTCCTTTCACTGGAACTAAGGGGCCAAGCCCAACTCCTGAAAAACAACCCCACACCATAATTCCCCCTCCATCAAATTTCACACTCGGTACAATGCGGCCCGAAATGTAGCGTTCTCCTGGCAACCTCCAAACCCAGACTGGTCCATCAGATTGCCAGATGGAAAAGCGTGATTCATCAATCCAGAGAAGGCATCTCCACTGCTCTAGAGTCCAGTGGTGATGTCCTTTACACCACTGCATCCCACGCTTTGCATTGGACTTGGTGATGTATGGCTTAGATGCGGCTGCTCGGCCATGGAAACCCATTCCATGAAGCTCTCTGCGTACTGTACGTGGGCTAATTGTAAGGTGACATGAAGTTTGGAGCTGTGTAGCAAGTGACTGTGCAGAAAGTCTTTGCACTATGCTGACCTCTCTGTCAGTTTACCACTTGGTGGCTGAGTTGCTGTTGTTCCCAAACTCTTCCATTTTCTTATGATAAAGTTAACATTGGAATATTTAGGAGCGAGGAAATTTCACGACTGGATTTGTTGCACAGGTGGCATCCTATGACATGAAATGAAATCACTGAGAGCGGCCCATTCTTTCACAAATGTTTGTAGAAACAGTCTCCATGCCTAAGTGCTTGATTTGATACACCGGGCCAAGTGATTAGGACACCTGGTTGTCATCTTTTCGATGGGTGGACACCATACTTTTGGCAATATAGTGTATGTCATCTTAATGAGCAGTACAGGTTATGAAGAAGTTAATGAACTGTTTCCTGCACCAGGAAGCTCCACTGCACCAGAAACTTCATCCACATGAACCTCTTTGTGTCCTTCATGCTGAGAGCCATCTCTGTCTTCATCAAGGACGGAGTTTTGTACGCACAAGAAGACAGCGACCACTGCTTTGTACACACGGTCAGTCAACACAAATAACTTAATTTAAATTAATTTTTTAAACATTTTTTTTATATAAAAGTAAATTGTTTTAATAACTCTATCTATTGTTTGTTGTTTATAACCCTATTTTTGTATTATAATATAGTTTGTTTTTATAACTATTTGTTTTTATTGCTATACATCTATATTTTTTCATATAATAAGCATACTTGCCAACCCTCCCGGATTTTCCGGGAGACTCCCGAAATTCAGCGCCTCTCCCGAAAACCTCCCGGGCCACGCCCCCTCCAGCTCCATGCGGACCTGAGTGACGTGTTGACAGCCCGTTCTCACGTCCGCTTTCCCACAATATAAACAGCTAATGATCGAGGGCGAGTTCTTGGTTTCTTATGTGGGTTTATTGTTAGGCAGTTTCATTAACGTCCTCCCAGCGCGGTAACAACACACAACAACAGCAGTCAAGTTTTCGTCCCCCGTAAAGCAGTTTGTCTGCCATAAACAGCAATGTTGTGACACTTTTAAACAGGACAATACTGCCATCTACTGTACATGCATATGTGACCCACCCATAATGTGTCACATTTTTGTGTTGATTTATTTATTTTATTTTGTGGTTTGAATTCGTTTTTGGAGCTGTCATTACACATTTATCAGTATTCACATTGGTCAGTAGGGGGCAGTAGGGCGTTTCTTCCCAATTGAATGCTATCACCTGCAGACCGGAAGTGTCTTGTCATTCTGATGAGCGCGACCAGTCTGTGAACAATTGAAACGTCCTGTGTGCTTTTTCCTCCTGTATAACAGGTTAGTTTTGGTGAGTCAACTCACTGAATAATTTTCCATGTGATCTTTATAAGTTTAAGTACACATTCTGATGGTGGAGCCTAACTCTAAAGTGTTTGTGAGTTGTAGTTTGTATTTGTGAATGAATCCAGTGCACAGCTGCAGTAATCAATACAAAAAGGCGACGTGAGTGCGCAATGTTTATATAGGAACTTCTGATCCTAATTCAGACTCCCAAATTAGAGCTCCCGTTTTCTTATTGATTTTATAATGTATATTTGTATAATGTGTGTGTTCTGAAATAGTGACAGAGAATAGAACAAGGATGGACAATTCAACCCTTAACTCAACAATGAGTAGATGAGTGTTATGTGTGTGTATATGTGTAAATAAACGAACACTGAAATTCAAGTATTTCTTTTATTTATTTATATATATATATATATATATATATATATATGTATACATATATATATATATATATATATATATATATATATATATATATATATATATATATATATATATATATATATATATGTATATGTAATAAAATATATATATATATAGCTAGAATTCACTGAAAGTCAAGTATTTCTTATATATATATATCTTAACCACGCCCCCCGCCCCACCCCCGACCACGCCCCCACACCCAACCACCCACCCACCTCCCGAAATTGGAGGTCTCAAGGTTGGCAAGTATGATAATAAGTGGATGTCATTTTAAATGCATTTGTATTTGAAGATAACTTTTCCATTCCTGAAGCGCTTAACAGAAAAGAATGGAAATGTATCAAAACATGCACTCCACCTGCTATTCATTTTCTGACAAATACACTCCAGGGTGGCATTGTTTTTCAACCCCAAAAGACTTACCATTTCTCACACAGCACTGCAAAACTTTTATGGTGCTTAATTGAATAACTAACAATTTTAGGATAGGATAGGATAGGATAGGATAGGATAGGATAGGATAGGCTACGCTTTATTGGTCCTACAATGAGAAAATTATTTGAGCGCAGTGCAGATACACAAAGTCCACAAACATGACGTAAAAAAAAAAAAATTAAAAAAGAAGGAAACATCAAAATAGGACATAAATTACATTAAAATAACATAAACTGATTTAACCAGATTCCACTTCAGCGGCTCTATTTCTACATACAGCTACAAAAGTAAAACAACAAAAAACACAAATAAAATCAGCAATGAATAACATTTGTTGCACATTTACGACTGTACCATGCATTGGCAAACAATAAAGCAACAACAAAACAAAAAACATTTCAACACCCGTGTGACAAACTCGTGCCGTGCAGGTTCCATGGACCACCAAATAGGGACATTACTGCGAACAGGTTTTGACGTTTCTTTATTCTTTCAATAAAGCTGCGTCTTCTTGCTTCGGGTCGCTTTTCAGCTCCACCTCGCTCTGCTCGCTTCGCCATCTGCTTTTCAGCACCACGTTGTTGTCTCCGTCTGGCTCTCGGTCTCTTGCGGGCTGCGTCTGCTTCGGACTCTCCAACTCTCTCCTCCCCGTCGTTCACGGCTGCCGCCCTTGTACACAGTGCGAGGTGATTATCTGATGGTTCCCAGGTGCCACCAGCCACGCCTCCTCGCCGCCATCTTGGAGTGGGCCCCGGCGTGCCCTGTCCCGCTGTCGGTCTGCCGGCCACGGTATCCCCACAACCCGTTTATACTGTAGTGGTCTCTGCAGTGCTGCATGCCATCATCTGCTGGGGTAGGGGCAGCACTACCAGAGACCGGAACACGCCCAACAAAGCAACCAAGAGAGCCGACTACATCCTGGGTTGCCCACGCTCGGCCAATGTCCAGTCCGCACGGATGGGTCAGAATCCGTCCAGGGAGACTGAAGTATCCAATACAGGCTCATTCAGCCAGGGCTTCGTAAACCTTGTCCATCCCGACGCTCAACGCCAGCTCTACAGCCCGGTCACTTCCTCCGCATCTTCCGTGGTTTTCTCCACACGTACTGTGGTGTGGCAGAGAGCGCCAGCACCTGGGCTCTGCTGCAAACATGGCCAGGGCCAAAAGGCTCCCCTCAGGCAGATCCAAAACCTCACAAAAAAGCACAGCAGGAGTTACAAAAGTGTCACCCCTTGTTGCGCATTCCCGAAAGAGCCTTAACCAAAAGGCAAAAAACACATGAAAACAAGAGGGAAACATGAGGAACCCAAAATGATGATACACAAGAGCACAGAGCTCCTGCAAATGACATGGGCGGGACCAAACTACTAATTGTCCATAAATTATAATTTGTGTAATGATGATAGGATTGGAGCAACGGGAGCTTGGCAGCAGCCAAAGGTGGAGACCTTGGCAGAAACCGACTCTGGGGACATGGAACATCACCTTGTCGGGGGGCATGTACGTTGGAATTTAACCCGGTAGACGAGACGGTAGTCTCCCTCCACCTTCAAGTAGGGGAGGGGTCCTGTGCTTACACGCCTAACGTTAGTTAGTGTGGGACGAATTTTGTGTCTCTGTTGTCAAAGTGGCCGATCAGAGGTGTAGTTGAAGGTTGTTGGTGCCTGTCATGGTGGTAATCCCAGACCCACTGGGCTGAGAAGTCGCTGTACCTCCCCAGCTGCACAGCTACTCTTAGCCCCCCCCCCTCAAGGGACGGATCCCAGACGTCCCCAGATAGGACCACAGACGAAAGGGATGGGTGGGAGAGGGCTTGAAAAGAGGCCGAAGTTTTCTTCAATTCAGCCATCATCGCCAGAATCCCTTCAAGCCTCTCCGCCATGGAAATCACCGCAGGGTTCGTATTAGGCTGGAGTATTCTGTCACAGAATGTTGGTGACGAACCCCAAGATGCAGAGAAAGGCAGGCTTTGTGCGGGAAAACATGATTTAATGTCCATAATAAATGTATAACACAAAGCAGAAACCAGGAACAGCCAAACTGGAAAAGAGGAAAAACAGGAACCAGCAAACAGGAACTCGGAACAAAAAAAGACAGCACGCTGTAAACAGCTACAGGTACAGCTTCAACGACAGGTAGTAGCACGACAGGTAGTAGCTCTCACGACAATACTCCAGCACAGACTGGATGGCAAGGCAGGTTTAAATAGCAGCTGGCTGATTGACACCAGGTGTGGCCAGGTGCCAATCAGCCACAGCTGAGGGAAAACAGCACTCAGGGAGAAAAGCAGGAAATAACCAAAATAAGAGCGCTGACAGGAAATAAAGACGGAGGAAAAACCAAAACATAACTAAACTGTCAGTGACAAACCTGACAGGTTTGTGTCTAAGACAAAACCAAATAGTCCAGTTGCTATCGATTGAACGCTCTGAGATTACATAATACAAATAAGCCTCTTGGCAAAACACAACTAGTTGAAAATTCTGAGGAAAAAATTGGTGCAGTTTCAAAAACACCATGAAGAACTCAATGAAACTTAGACTTTGTCTCAGTGTATTTACAAAACCGTTAAACTTTAAGCACTTCCTGTTCAGCATTCCCGTGTTGGCAGTTCACCATTAAAGTTGTTTGGAAAAGCAATTGAGTGTTTCCTAACCGCCACATTGGGGCCATCCACAACTGCCACAACACATTCATTTATCATCATTCAAATATTACAATTACATGTAATCAAAACAATTGTCAACATGACACCATGATAGCCCAATTAAAGGTAACATAACTACAAACATAACCAATGTTAATATGGTCGATTTAAAATAAAATAGAACAAACAAAAAATGTAGAAACACACATTTTTACAATGGAGTTAGTGTGCACATCGTGCCGTTAACCAATTGCGAGCGCCGCAGAGAACTCTAACTACAAAGACAATAATAATCATAATAATACATCTTATTTGTAAAAGCACTTTACATTGCGCAAACAACCTCAAAGTGCTATAATGTATTAAAAAAATAAAAATATAATAAAAATAAATCCAAATTAAAACTAGAACAGCCTAATAGCTAGAACTAGCACGCATATATCTTAAAAAAAAAGGGTTTTTTTTAAAAAAGAAGGGTTTTTAAGCCTTTTTTAAAAGCATCCACAGTCTGTGGTGCCCTCAGGTGGTCAGGGAGAGCGTTCCACAGACTGGGAGCGGCGGAGCAGAAAGCCGCGTCTCCCATTGTTCGTAGCTTTGTCCTCAAAGGTTTGAGGTTAGCCTGTCTGGAGCGGAAGTGTGGTGTGGAGGATTTGGGGGTGAGCAGTTCCAGTTTCCATGGAAGCACTGGTGGGTTAGTAGGGAGACTTTGTATTCAATCCTGAGTGGAACAGGAAGCCAGTGAAGGGATTTGAGAACTGGTGTGATGTGGTCGTATTTCCGCACTTTCATCAGGATCCTAGCTGATCAACTTTACCATCATCCTAGCAGATGATGGTAAAGTTGACTTAAGTGGATGATTTACAATGAAAGAAGGTATTGTGCGTCGCTGCAGCGTTAGTCTGCCGCCAGCCACAACAGGAGCAGCTGATTGCTTGCACCTGCGCTGATTGGAGTAGCGGCCGCCAATCCAGAGGGTGCTCAAAGTCAGCACAAGCAAAACATGAAATGTGGGCTAATACTTTACAGATACTACAAGATGACTGTTCATGTTTCTCAGTCAGTACAGATTGCGTTGTGTTGTGCTTTACAATCTCAAAAGCCTTTCAGCCGCTGACGCAGAAGCTAACTTACGGCTAATGCCTTAGCATGTCGTCACAAGGCGATGTGTTCCGACGCTAGAAAAACAGTACCTCAGTGTTCGTCCTTACAAAAACAATGTCGCTACAGCTTGGTTAATATACAGGTTACTTTAAGTATTGTTGGCGGTCTTCTTGGCTCTCATAAGTATTGTGAACAATAGACTAAATTTTTTAAAAGTCCAGTTCCTGAGGGTGTATCCCCAATATCGTTAGATCACACTCCTCATCCTTCCTGGTAAGATTCATTTAGGGATACCGGAAAGGAGGCGACGCCGGATAGTTGAACTTTGGATCCAGGAGGGGCTTTGTGTTTTATCCTAGTCGTGGAACTGCTGACCAGATCTTTGCCCAACAAGTCCACATGTGTTTTGTGGACTTGCAAAAGACATTCGACCGTGGACCTCGGGGGGAAGTCCTGTGGGAAGGGTTCCGAGAGTATGAGGTATCGGACCGCCCGATTGTCCGCATTGCCAGCTGTAAGTCCGACCCAATTCCAGTGAGGGTTGAGCGCCTTTTGTCAACGATTCTGTTCATAACTTTAATGGACATCATTTTTAGGCGCAGGCAGGGCGTGGAGGGGGCTCCAGGATTGGTTCTCAGCTTTTTGCAGATGATGTGGTCCTGCCGGTTTCAACTGGCCAGGATCTTTAACACCCACTGGATTGGTTCGCAGCCGAGAATGAACACCTCCATGCTTTTTGTACTATGAAGGGTGGAGTACAATCTTCGGGTTGGAGTACCTTGCGGTCTTGTTTGGAGTCTGGTCTTGAGTGCGGGAAGAATGGATCGGGAGATTTACAGGTGGAAACCTGAGTCGGAAGATAAAGCTCTCAATTTGCCGGTCGATTTCCATTCCTACTCTTACTTGAGGTCATGAACTTTTGGTTGTGACCGAAAGGACAAGATCACGGGTACAAGCGGCCAGAATGAGTAATAAGTATTGTGAACAATTGGCTACATTTTTTAAAAGTCCAGTTCCTGAGGGTGTATCCCCAATATCGTTAGATCACACTCCTCATCCTTCCTGGTAAGATTCATTTAGGGATACCGGAAAGGAGGCGACGCCGGATAGTTGAACTTCGGATCCAGGAGGGGCTTTGTGTTTTATCCTAGTCGTGGAACTGCTGACCAGATCTTTGCCCAACAAGTCCACATGTGTTTTGTGGACTTGTAAAAGGCATTCGACCGTGGACCTCGAGGGGAAGTCCTGTGGGAAGGGTTCCGAGAGTATGAGGTATCGGACCGCACGATAGTCCGCATTGCCAGCTGTAAGTCCGACCCAATTCCAGTGAGGGTTGAGCGCCTTTTGTCAACGATTCTGTTCATAACTTTAATGGACATCATTTTTAGGCGCAGGCAGGGCGTGGAGGGGGCTCCGGGATTGGTTCTCAGCTTTTTGCAGATGATGTGGTCCTGCCGGTTTCAACTGGCCAGGATCTTCAACACCCACTGGATCGGTTCGCAGCCGAGAATGAACACCTCCATGCTTTTTGTACTATGAAGGGTGGAGTACAATCTTTGGGTTGGAGTGCCTTGCGGTCTTGTTTGGGGTCTGGTCTTGAGTGCGGGAAGAATGGATCGGGAGATTTACAGGTGGAAACCTGAGTCGGAAGATAAAGCTCTCAATTTGCCGGTCGATTTCCATTCCTACTCTTACTTGAGGTCATGAACTTTCGGTTGTGACCGAAAAGACAAGATCACGGGTACAAGCGGCCAGAATGAGTAATAAGTATTGTGAACAATTGGCTACATTTTTTAAAAGTCCAGTTCCTGAGGGTGTATCCCCAATATCGTTAGATCACACTCCTCATCCTTCCTGGTAAGATTCATTTAGGGATACCGGAAAGGAGGCGACGCCGGATAGTTGAACTTCGGATCCAGGAGGGGCTTTGTGTTTTATCCTAGTCGTGGAACTGCTGACAAGATCTTTGCCCAACAAGTCCACATGTGTTTTGTGGACTTGCAAAAGACATTCGACCGTTTACCTCGGGGGGAAGTCCTGTGGGAAGGGTTCCGAGAGTATGAGGTATCGGACCGCCCGATTGTCCGCATTGCCAGCTGTAAGTCCGACCCAATTCCAGTGAGGGTTGAGCGCTTTTTGTCTACGATTCTGTTCATAACTTTAATGGACATCATTTTTAGGCGCAGGCAGGGTGTGGAGGGGACTCCAGGATTGGTTCTCAGCTTTTTGCAGATGATGTGGTCCTGCCGGTTTCAACTGGCCAGGATCTTTAACGCCCACTGGATCGGTTCGCAGCCGAGAATGAACACCTCCATGCTTTTTGTACTATGAAGGGTGGAGTATAATCTTCGGGTTGGAGTACCTTGCGGTCTTGTTTGGGGTCTGGTCTTGAGTGCGGGAAGAATGGATCGGGAGATTTACAGGTGGAAACCTGAGTCGGAAGATAAAGCTCTCAATTTGCCGGTCGATTTCCATTCCTACTCTTACTTGAGGTCATGAACTTTCGGTTGTGACCGAAAGGACAAGATCACGGGTACAAGCGGCAAGAATGAGTTTCCTTGGTTGGGTGGCGGGGCTCTCCCTTAGAGATAGTGTCTATAACTCGGGAGAAGCTCAGAGTAAAGTTACTGCTCTTCCACATGGAGAGGAGCTGAATGAGTTGGCTCAGGCCGACCAGACACCTCGGGACAAGTCCGACTGGCAGGAGACTATGACATACTTGCCAACTCTCCCGGATTTTCCGGGAGACTCCCGAAATTCAGCGCCTCTCCCGAAAACCTCCCGGGACAAATTTTCTCCCGAAATTCAGGCGGAGCTGGAGGCCACGCCCCCTCCAACTCCATGCGGACCTGAGTGACGTGTTGACAGCCTGTTTTCACGTCCGCTTTCCCACAATATAAACAGCTAATGATGGAGGGCGAGTTCTTGGTTTCTTATGTGTGTTTATTGTTAGGCAGTTTCATTAACGTCCTCCCAGCGCGGTAACAACACACAACAACAGCAGTCAAGTTTTCGTCTACTGTAAAGCAGTTCGTCTGCCGTAAACAGCAATGTTGTGACACTTTTAAACAGGACTGCCATCTACTGTACATGCATATGTGACCCACCCATAATGTGTCACATTTTTGTGTTGATTTATTTATTTTATTTTGTGGTTTGAATTCGTTTTTGGAGCTGTCATTACACATTTATCAGTATTCACATTGGTCAGTAGGGGGCAGTAGGGCGTTTCTTCCCAGTTGAATGCTATCACCTGCAAACCGGAAGTGTCTTGTCATTCTGATGAAAGCGACCAGTCTGTGAACAATTGAAACGTCCTGTGTGCTTTTTCCTCCTGCATAACAGGTTAGTTTTGGTGAATCAACTCACTGAATAATATCCATGTGATCTTTATAAGTTTAAGTACACATTCTGATGGTGGAGCCTAACTCTAAAGTGTTTGTGAGTTGTAGTTTGTATTTGCGAATGAATCCAGTGCACAGCTGCAGTAATCAATACAAAAAGGCGACGTGAGTGCGCAATGTTTATATAGGAACTTTTGATCCTAATTCAGACTCCCAAATTAGAGCTCCCGTTTTCTTATTGATTTTATAATGTATAGTTGTATAATGCGTGTGTTCTGAAATAGTGACAGAGAATAGAACAAGGATGGACAATTCAACCCTTAACACAACAATGAGTAGATGAGTGTTATGTGCGTGTATATGTGTAAATAAATGAACACTGAAATTCAAGTATTTCTTTTATTTATTTATATATATATATATATATATATATATATATATATATATATATATATATATATATAGCTAGAATTCACTGAAAGTCAAGTATTTCTTATATATATCTTAACCACGTCTCTTGCTACTAAACAATAAGCAGCCGTGATGAATCCAGTTAATTATGTTGTGCTAATGAAACGCTGCTGCAATAACATTAACATGTCAATGCTGACTCTGCTTTACTCCGTGTCACCATGGCAACCGCACCGCCTGACACTGGAATCATGACGGCCATGTAGTTGCATGACAAACACACACGCACATACACACACACACACACATGTACACACACACGCACACACACGCACGCACACACTCGGGTGCATTTGCATCTATCTTCATAAAACACTCATGAAACTACTTGTAAATGAAAAGTTGTAACATTAAAAAAGAATGTTAGATATCGCAATAATAAAAATTATTGTTGTTATAATTATAAAGAAAATATTCCCGTATAATAACAAATATATTGTAATATTTTATTATATATTGAAATAAAAAAATATATAACAAAATGTGAGCTCTTGCAATATTTTACTATTATTATTATTATAATTAAAACAGCATAATATATGGAAATTATAGTTTGCAATTATACATTTTTTTATACATTGCAGTTTTGATTGTTTTAATTTTTATAATCATTATCAAAATCATTTAACAGAAATTAAAAAAAATGTAATTAAAAACAATTGTAATACATCCCATGGTTGATTTTTTTCAATAATATAATTGTTTTATGTACAGAATAATTTAGCTGTATAATATATGTAAATAAAAAAATTCAGAAACATTTTTAAAATATGTTGCAAAAAATGTGTTATGCTATGAAAGAATTAAAAAGTACAATATATGGAAAATTGAAAATAATACTACAAAATAATACACTGATTACAATTTAAAGTCGCATCAATGAAAAAAATTATGTAATACATTGCAATATTAATTTTGAAATATTATTACATTCATATAACGTATTTAATATAATTTCACAGTGTGTTGCATATTTTCACACTGTATTTAAAATGCTCAAATATGCGTCCTTGCTCTACGGGAACATGTGCCGTGTCGCCATGGCAACCGACTAGGTCAACTTGTCACTTGGACCATTTTTATTACGTTTAAAAAATTAAAAAATATGTAACAAAATGTGAGCTCTTGCAATATTTTACTATTATTATTATAATTAAAACAGCGTAATATATGGAAATTATAGTTTGCAATTATACATTTTTTATACATTACAGTTTTGATTGTTTTAATTTGTATAATCATTATCAAAATCATTTAACTGCTATAGAAAAAAAAAAAAAATGTAATTAAAAACAATTGTAATACATCCCATAGTTGATTTTTTTCAATAATATATTTTTTTTATGTACAGAATAATTTAGCTGTATAATATATGTAAATAAAAAATCAGAAACATTTTTAAAATACGTTGCAAAAAATGTGTTATGCTATGAAAGAATTAAACAGTACAATATATGGAAAATTGAAAATAATACTACAAAATAATACACTGAATACAATTTAAAGTCGCATCAATGAAAAAAATTATGTAATGCATTGCAATATTAATTTTGAAATATTATTACATTCATATAATGTATTTAATATAATTTCACAGTGTGTTGCATATTTTCACACTGTATTTAAAATGCTCAAATATGCGTCCTTGCTCTACGGGAACATGTGCCGTGTCGCCATGGCAACCGACTAGGTTAACTTGTCACTTGGACCATTTTTATTACGTTTAAAAAATTTTTAAATATGTAACAAAATGTGAGCTCTTGCAATATTTTACTATTATTATTATAATTAAAACAGCATAATATATGGAAATTATAGTTTGCAATTATACATTTTTTTATACATTACAGTTTTGATTGTTTTAATTTGTATAATCATTATCAAAATCATTTAACAGTAACATATAGAAATTTTAAAAAATGTAATTAAAAACAATTGTAATACATCCCATGGTTGATTTTTTTCAATAATATAATAGTTTTATGTACAGAATAATTTAGCTGTATAATATATGTAAATAAAAAATCAGAAACATTTTTAAAATACGTTGCAAAAAATGTGTTATGCTATGAAAGAATTAAACAGTACAATATATGGAAAATTGAAAATAATACTACAAAATAATACACTGATTACAATTTAAAGTCGCATCAATGAAAATAATTATGTAATGCATTGCAATATTAATTTTGAAATATTATTACATTCATATAATGTATTTAATATAATTTCACAGTGTGTTGCATATTTTCACACTGTATTTAAAATGCTCAAATATGCGTCCTTGCTCTACGGGAACATGTGCCGTGTCGCCATGGCAACCGACTAGGTCAACTTGTCACTTGGACCATTTTTATTACATTTAAAAAATAAAAAGCTAAGTAAAGATTTTGAGTTACGAAGCTGCCACTAAAATACCTGAAACATGTTTGATTTGAAGGTATTGATTACTGTATTATTGAATTGTTATGAGATGATGCTTAATTGAGGCAGTTTTCGTGTCGTCTTGCAGGTGGCGTGTAAAGCTGTGATGGTTTTCTTCCACTACTGCGTCATGTCCAACTACTTTTGGCTCTTCATTGAAGGCCTTTACCTCTTCACTCTGCTGGTGGAGACTTTCTTTCCTGAGAGGAGATACTTCTACTGGTACACCATTGTTGGCTGGGGTCAGTTAAGGTTTTTATTTATTTATTTTTCTAATTAGTAATACTTTTACTGGTACACCATTGTTGGCTGGGGTCAGTTAGCTTTTTATTTATTTAAATGTTTTGATAATTAGCAGAGGTGTGGACTCGAGTCACATGACTTGGACTCGAGTCAGACTCGAGTCATGAATTTGATGACTTTAGACTCGACTTGACAAAATGTAAAAAGACTTGCAACTGGACTTAGACTTTAACATCAATGACTTGTGACTTCACTTGGACTTGAGCCTTTTGAATTGACATGACTTGACATGACTTGCTACTTTCCCCAAAACCCAAAGATGAAAAAGTTATTCGGGAGCGCTCCGTATTTTTCATTGTGTACTTGTCTATCAGCGTTGCATGTGTCAGCTGGCGTGCTGTCAGTACAACAGCCAATCAAATTAGATCTACTTTGTTTTCATCACACAGCATTCATCCAATCAAATTGCAGGAAGAAGACATGTCCAAACCACACGCCAGTGAACAAAAAATGATACCTAAAATAATTTTGTTTGGGTATAAAAATTACGAGGTGGTCAACACAAAACGGTTTGCAGTATGCAACACATGCGGTTCCAAAATGACTGATGGAGAGGCAACAACTTCCAACTTCGTCCGGCATTTGAAGTTGCACAAAGAACGGTAAGTTTTGAATGTAAGATAACGTTTATTGGCTAAGTAACGTGACTTTTATTTGCTGTGTAGTTAAATCAGTGAGGCTGTAAACTCACTGCTAACGTTATAACGTTATTGCAAACACGGGAATCTGTTGCAGTTCACTACCTTATTCATACTTTTTGTTCAGTGATTTTTTTTTAAGCAGGGTTACGTTAGTCAATATATCACACGTAACGTTAGACGGCGGTCAGCAGCACCGCGTATTTTAGCCACCTAAAAAAAGACAAAAATAGTAAAATGAAGGTCAGTTAAAATGTATACTATATTATGAATATGTGTACCGTTTTAGCTAGCTTTCTGACATACTGTTGGTTGTTTACCTCAGTGGTCCCCAACCACCGGGCCGCGGCCCGGTACTGGTCCGTGGATCGATTGGTATCGGGCCGCACAAGAAATAATTTTTTTTTCTTTTCTTTTTTAAATTAAATCAACATAAAAAACACAAGATACACTTACAAGTAGTGCACCAACCCAAAACAACTCTCTCCCCCCTTTTGTTCTGGGCATTGAACATGAAGACTCTTCCTTCACTGTTCCGAGTGGCCATGAGAGTCTTGGCAGTGCCTGCCTCCAGTGCTCCAGTGGAGCGAGTTTTCAGCCATGGTGGCATCATACTACGCCCCCATCGTGCACAAATGACTGACAGACTCTTGGCTAATTTGGTCTTTTGCAAATGCAATGCAGCATAGGGCCCTGACATATAAAAAGTACAACTTTTTTGTTATGTTCACGTATATGTCATGTTTTTTCAATGTTAACACTTTTGTACAAATAAGTACATTTGCACTTTATTTTTCAATGTGTTTGTTCTGTAAAGGAATGAGTTAATGTTTAAAATGACTGGTTAATAGTGCTATTATAAAGTGCAATGTCAGCACAATTTTCTTTCCTGCAATTTAAAATGCACTTGTTTTAATAAATAAATACAGCGTTTGAAAAGCATACACAATCTGTGTTAATATATTAGTCTGTGGTTAAAAGGACTTGAAAGGACTCGAAACTCAAAATGCAGGACTTAGGACTTGACTTGAGACTTTCCAGTCTTGACTTGGGACTTGACTCGGACTTGAGGGCAAAGACTTGAGACTTACTTGTGACTTGCAAAACAATGACTTGGTCCCACCTCTGATAATTAGTAATACTTCTACTGGTACACCATTGTTGTCTGGGGTCAGTTAGCTTTTGATTGATTTATTTATTTGAATAATTATTAATACTTCTACATCGTTGGCTGGGTCTGTCAGTTTGCTTCTTTTTTTTTTGCTTTTTTTTTTTAAACTGTAGTACACAAACTTTCCCACAGGGTGTGATTTGACTTTTATTTTGTCTCTTTTTTGAAAAAAAAAAAAGATGACTCACATTTTTTTTTTAGGATATATAATTTATAGAATATTTTTCTAGTTTAAATGCTTTTATTAATATTCATTTATGGTCAGTGTCCATACATTATTCACAAGGGTGCACCAGATGTAGCTAATAGCTCATTTCCATCTGTATCGATTTGTCATTATTTATTAGGGGGATGTTTTAGTTCCAAAATCTAATTATGTACTTTCTTTTTCATGTATGGAGGAACTGACAATGTATAATCTGTAATGCAAATAGAAAAGTCTTTGAAGCAAGAAAATTAATAATATAAATAATAATATTTGTTGTCTAGAAAATTATAAATAATGTAACATTCTCTAGTTCAGAAATACAATTATCTACAATTTGTGCTTCTAATATCACAAGTCATTGATCTGATCTAATATTTACTCATCAATCCTGCTTTAATTTACACTTTTAATTACATTTATTTTGATCTATTAATATCGTGTCTGTAAATGATACATTTCTCCATTAGGTTGAATGTTATAATAATGTATATTATAAGGATGATGATGCCTAATAACATAATACTGGACTATTATTTCTTCCAGGAACTCCCACTATTTGTGTAACTGTCTGGGCCGTCCTCAGGCTCCATTTTCACGACACTGGGTAAACCGTTACCTAACTATTTCATAAACAAAATCAGTAATCATATATTGTTAATATTCAAATACAAATAGTAATATGAATTATATATAATGTCAAATAGAAGTTGTTGCTTCTCCCGCCTGTAGATGCTGGGATACAAATGAGAACACTGCCCTCTGGTGGGTGATCAAGGGACCTGTCGTGGCCTCCATCATGGTAGTACACTTTTGTTTGTTTTTCTTTTGAAACATCTTTTTTAAAAGTCATGTTTTCTCTATTTTTTTTTAGATCAATTTTGTGCTCTTTATTGGAATCATCATCATCCTGGTGCAGAAGCTTCAGTCTCCGGACATTGGCGGCAATGAATCCAGCATTTACCTGTAAGTGAACACACCTCAGGGGGGTGGCAACATGTTTTGGTTTTAGGGCATTGTAATTTAGTGTTGATTTATTCTAAAGGAAAGGTGTTCATGCTCTAAATCAGGCCTGGGCAATTATTTTGACTCGGGGGGGGCCAAATTTAGAGGAAAAAAAGGTGTATTATTTTTAGGAACACTCATACAAAACCTCACAATAATGCAGTGGTTCTCAAACTTTTTTTGTCATCCCCCACTTTGGACAAGGGTGAGTTTTCAAGCCCCACCTGCCCCCATCACCCCAACAGCGCGCTAATGCCAAGCTTTAACATTTTCAAATTTATTGAACATCAAGTTGTATACATTCGAACTCAATAACATAAAATAACATTAAGTTCAATAATAAATAAAATAACTGTGCAGCTGTGGTATAACTTGCATCAAGTTCAATAATAAATAAAATAACTTCCATCAAGTTCAATAATAAATCAAACAAAAGTGTTATAACTTGCATCAAGTTCAATAATAAATCAAAAAAAGTGTTATAACTTGCATCACGTTCAATAATAAATAAAAAAAAAAGTGTTATAACTTGCATCAAGTTCAATAATAAATCAAATAAAAGTGTTATAACTTGCATCAAGTTCAATAATAAATTAAAAAAAAGTGTTATAACTTGCATCAAGTTCAATAATAAATCAAAAAAGTGTTATAACTTGCATCAAGTTCAATAATAAATCAAAAAGTGTTATAACTTGCATCACGTTCAATAATAAATCAAAAAAAGTGTTATAACTTGCATCAAGTTCAATAATAAATCAAATAACTTGCATCAAGTTCAATAATAAATCAAAAAAAGTGTTATAACTTGCATCAAGTTCAATAATAAATAAAACAAAAGTGTTATAACTTGCATCAAGTTCAATAATTTAAAAAAAAGTGTTATAACTTGCATCAAGTTCAATAATAAATCAAATAAAAGTGTTATAACTTGCATCAAGTTCAATAATAAATCAAATAACTTGCATCAAGTTCAATAATAAATCAAAAAAAGTGTTATAACTTGCATCAAGTTCAATAATAAATCAAAAAAGTGTTATAACTTGCATCAAGTTCAATAATAAATAAAACAAAAGTGTTATAACTTGCATCAAGTTCAATAATAAATAAAAAAAAAGTGTTATAACTTGAATCAAGTTCAATAATAAATCAAATAACTTGCATCAAGTTCAATAATAAATCAAAAAAAGTGTTATAAATTGCATCACGTTCAATAATAAAAAAAAACTGTTATAACTTGCATCAAGTTCAATAATAAATCAAAAAAAGTGTTATAACTTGCATCACGTTCAATAATAAATCCAAAAAAGTGTTATAACTTGCATCAAGTTCAATAATAAATCAAATAAAAGTGTTATAACTTGCATCAAGTTCAATAATAAATCAAAAAAAGTGTTATAACTTGCATCAAGTTCAATAATAAATCAAAAAGTGTTATAACTTGCATCAAGTTCAATAATAAATCAAAAAAAGTGTTATAACTTGAATCAAGTTCAATAATAAATCAAATAACTTGCATCAAGTTCAATAATAAATCAAAAAAAGTGTTATAAATTGCATCACGTTCAATAATAAATCAAAAAAAACTGTTATAACTTGCATCAAGTTCAATAATAAATCAAAAAAACTGTTATAACTTGCATCAAGTTCAATAATAAATCAAAAAAAGTGTTATAACTTGCATCATGTTCAATAATAAATCCAAAAAAGTGTTATAACTTGCATCAAGTTCAATAATAAATCAAAAAAAGTGTTATAAATTGCATCACGTTCAATAATATAAAAAAAACTGTTATAACTTGCATCACGTTCAATAATAAATCAAAAAAAGTGTTATAACTTGCATCAAGTTCAATAATAAATCAAATAACTTGCATCAAGTTCAATAATAAATCAAAAAAAGTGTTATAACTTGCATCAAGTTCAATAATAAATAAAACAAAAGTGTTATAACTTGCATCAAGTTCAATAATTTAAAAAAAAGTGTTATAACTTGCATCAAGTTCAATAATAAATCAAATAAAAGTGTTATAACTTGCATCAAGTTCAATAATAAATCAAATAACTTGCATCAAGTTCAATAATAAATCAAAAAAAGTGTTATAACTTGCATTAAGTTCAATAATAAATCAAAAAAGTGTTATAACTTGCATCAAGTTCAATAATAAATAAAACAAAAGTGTTATAACTTGCATCAAGTTCAATAATAAATAAAAAAAAGTGTTATAACTTGAATCAAGTTCAATAATAAATCAAATAACTTGCATCAAGTTCAATAATAAATCAAAAAAAGTGTTATAAATTGCATCACGTTCAATAATATAAAAAAAACTGTTATAACTTGCATCAAGTTCAATAATAAATCCAAAAAAGTGTTATAACTTGCATCACGTTCAATAATAAATCCAAAAAAGTGTTATAACTTGCATCAAGTTCAATAATAAATCAAAAAAAGTGTTATAAATTGCATCACGTTCAATAATATAAAAAAAACTGTTATAACTTGCATCACGTTCAATAATAAATCAAAAAAAGTGTTATAACTTGCATCAAGTTCAATAATAAATCAAATAACTTGCATCAAGTTCAATAATAAATCAAAAAAAGTGTTATAACTTGCATCAAGTTCAATAATAAATAAAACAAAAGTGTTATAACTTGCATCAAGTTCAATAATTTAAAAAAAAGTGTTATAACTTGCATCAAGTTCAATAATAAATCAAATAAAAGTGTTATAACTTGCATCAAGTTCAATAATAAATCAAATAACTTGCATCAAGTTCAATAATAAATCAAAAAAAGTGTTATAACTTGCATCAAGTTCAATAATAAATCAAAAAAGTGTTATAACTTGCATCAAGTTCAATAATAAATAAAACAAAAGTGTTATAACTTGCATCAAGTTCAATAATAAATAAAAAAAAGTGTTATAACTTGAATCAAGTTCAATAATAAATCAAATAACTTGCATCAAGTTCAATAATAAATCAAAAAAAGTGTTATAAATTGCATCACGTTCAATAATATAAAAAAAACTGTTATAACTTGCATCAAGTTCAATAATAAATCAAAAAAAGTGTTATAACTTGCATCACGTTCAATAATAAATCCAAAAAAGTGTTATAACTTGCATCAAGTTCAATAATAAATCAAATAAAAGTGTTATAACTTGCATCAAGTTCAATAATAAATCAAAAAAAGTGTTATAACTTGCATCAAGTTCAATAATAAATAAAACAAAAGTGTTATAACTTGCATCAAGTTCAATAATTTAAAAAAAAGTGTTATAACTTGCATCAAGTTCAATAATAAATCAAATAAAAGTGTTATAACTTGCATCAAGTTCAATAATAAATCAAAAAACTTGCATCAAGTTCAATAATAAATCAAAAAAAGTGTTATAACTTGCATCAAGTTCAATAATAAATCAAAAAAAGTGTTATAACTTGCATCAAGTTCAATAATAAATAAAACAAAAGTGTTATAACTTGCATCAAGTTCAATAATAAATAAATAAAAGTGTTATAACTTGCATCAAGTTCAATAATAAATCAAATAACTTGCATCAAGTTCAATAATAAATACAATAAAAGTGCCACTTTGCAATCTTTGCAAAAAAAAAAGGAGGAGCTATGCATTTGGCAAGACAGGGCAAGTGACAGCACTTTTCCCCAGGAGAGCCACCTTGCTTCACTGTGAAACAGCACGGCTGTATGATCAGCTCCCATTTCCTCACACAGTGCAGAGAACAGTCGCACTTTCAGTGGTCGTGTTTTGATCAAATTGACCGCGCTCACAACATGTTAAAACCTCATTGAGTTCGGGGCTGAGCTGCCTTGACGCGAGTGCTTCCCGGTGAATGACACAGTGTGTGCCCGTCACATTTTTGTTTCTCTGCAGGCGCTGGCTCTGGCTCGACGACCTTTGAGGTGCGAGTCACAAATGTATATATTTGTGTAATCGTGGTCCACACATTAGCCTGCTACCCATCCGCTCGAAAGTTTGTTCCGCTTAGCCCCGCCCCCATTAGTTACTGTTGCTATGTCTGTCAAACTTTCGCTCCTACCGAGAAATATAAAGCCTACAGTAAAAATAAGTACCGGTAATTTCCATTTATTTATATAGCGGATTTCACAGACAGAATCACAAAGTGATTTACAGTGTGTATAGAAAATGAAAGCATAGTAAAAAAAAATAATCTAAGAATATAATAATAAAAAATAAAAAATTTAAAGTGAAATTTCCTCCCGTTCCTCGCGCCCCACCTGTCATGTCTCTATTCCCCACCAGTGGGGCGCGCCCCACACTTTGAGAAACGCTGCAATAATGTCTGATTGAATGCTAAAAACGTTATGACAGGCCGCCTTAAAAAAACGGAATGGAATTTCACATTTTTTTACTGAATGAGACACCCAGAATGTACATGAAAATAAAGAATGTGGGATTTACAATATTAACTATGAAGGATAAAACACTGAATATTGACAACATTTGAATGTCACCCCCCCCCCCCCCCCCCCCCCCTTTCCATCCACGTATACAAAAACAGCAAGAAACAAAAAAACACCTATTATCCGATACGTCTGATACATCTCTAAGCTTTAGAACTTTGTTGTAAAAATCTCCTTCCACGTCTGTCCCTGACACCCACATTTCAGGCTCTGGAAACACTCTGTGGAAACACTCCCCACCCACACTGCTTGGTACCTCGTCTGAGCTACTGTGACTTACATTACCATAGTAACTAATTAGATGACCATAATAACTAGTATATCATGCAGATTCCAAGCATTGAAAGACTTACAAACCCCGTTTCCATATGAGTTGGGAAATTGTGTTGTAGATGTAAATATAAGCGGAATACAATGATTTGCAAATCCTTTTCAAGCCATATTCAGTTGAATATGCTACAAAGACAACATATTTGATGTTCAAACTCATAAACATTTTTTTTTTTTTTTTTGCAAATAATCATTAACTTTAGAATTTGATGCCAGCAACAAAGAAGACAAAGAAGTTGGGAAAGGTGGAAATAAATACTGATAAAGTTGAGGAATGCTCATCAAACACTTATTTGGAACATCCCACAGGTGTGCAGGCTAATTGGGAACAGGTGGGTGCCATGATTGGGTATAAAAACAGCTTCCCAAAAAATGCTCCGTCTTTCACAAGAAAGGATGGGGCGAGGTACACCCCTTTGTCCACAACTGCGTGAGCAAATAGTCGAACAGTTTAAGAACAACGTTTCTCAAAGTGCAATTGCAAGAAATGTACACTCTTAGAAATAAGGGTTCTAAAAGGGTTCTTCTACAAGGGCTGAGGTTCTAACTGGAACCATTTGCTTCTGAAAAACCCTTTCCCGAAGAAAGGGTTTTTCAAGGGTTCTTGGTAACGCTAATGGTTCCAGTAAGAACCATTTTGATCCAGAGAACCCTTTAAAACCCCTTTTCTGAATAATTGGTTTTAAAAGGGTTCTCACTAACACTAAGGGTTCCAGTAAGAACTATTTTGATCCAGAGAACCGTTTTTGGAAGAAAGAGTTCTTCAGGGATTGTTGAAAGCATGGGTAAGATCCTGTGTCACCAGGGACATACTTCCTGATAACATTTGCCAATAATGGTGCCTATCTTTAAATAAATGTTTTTCTCATTCAAATGTTTGTTCAATGTCAACATGATAAATGATCACAATATAATATGAACTAAACTGATCTGTAGAATACAATATGGTTCTTTATAGAACCCTCAAAAGACAAGACGGTTATCGGTGAAAACCTTTGAAAAGGGATGTTTTTAGAACCCCCTGTGTCAGATCTAGATGAAACCCTTGAAACATGAAAGAGTTCTTTGTGGAACTCCCTGTGTGGGTTCTAGATGAAACCCTTGAAACCTGAAAGGGTTCTTTGTGGAACTCCCTGTGTGGGTTCTAGATGAAACCCTTGAAACCTGAAAGGGTTCTTAGTGGAACTCCCTTCATGGGTTCTAGATGAAACCCTTGACAAACGAAAGGGTTCTTAGTGGAACTCCCTGCGTGGGTTCTAGTTGAAAGTCTTGAAATACAAAAGGGTTCTTAGTGGAACTCCCTGTGTGGGTTCTAGATGAAACCCTTGAAACCTGAAAGGGTTCTTAGTGGAACTCCCTGCATGGGTTCTAGATGAAACCCTTGACAAACGAAAGGGTTCTTAGTGGAACTCCCTGTGTGGGTTCTAGATGAAACCCTTGAAATACGAAAGGGTTCTTAGTGGAACTCCCTGTGTGGGTTCTAGATGAAACACTTGAAACATGAAAGGGTTCTTAGTGGAACTCCCTGCATGGGTCCTAGATGAAACCCTTGACAAACGAAAGGGTTCTTAGTGGAACTCCCTGTGTGGGTTCTAGATGAAACCCTTGAAATACGAAAGGGTTCTTAGTGGAACTCCCTGCGTGGGTTCTAGTTGAAAGTCTTGAAATACAAAAGGGTTCTTAGTGGAACTCCCTGTGTGGGTTCTAGATGAAACCCTTGAAACCTGAAAGGGTTCTTAGTGGAACTCCCTGCATGGGTTCTAGATGAAACCCTTGACAAACGAAAGGGTTCTTAGTGGAACTCCCTGTGTGGGTTCTAGATGCAACCCTTGACAAACGAAAGGGTTCTTAGTGGAACTCCCTGCATGGGTTCTAGATGAAACCCTTGAAACATGAAAGAGTTCTTTGTGGAACTCCCTGTGTGGGTTCTAGATGAAACCCTTGAAACCTGAAAGGGTTCTTAGTGGAACTCCCTGCATGGGTTCTAGATGAAACCCTTGACAAACGAAAGGGTTCTTAGTGGAACTCCCTGTGTGGGTTCTAGATGCAACCCTTGAAATACGAAAGGGTTCTTAGTGGAACTCCCTGCGTGGGTTCTAGATGAAAGTCTTGAAATACAAAAGGGTTCTTAGTGGAACTCCCTGTGTGGGTTCTAGATGAAACCCTTGAAATACGAAAGGGTTCTTAGTGGAACTCCCTGTGTGGGTTCTAGATGAAACCCTTGAAACATGAAAGGGTTCTTAGTGGAACTCCCTGCGTGGGTTCTTTGTAGAACCTCTCATGGGGGATTCTGGGTGGAACCTTACACACACAGTTCTAGGTAGAACCCTCCGAAAGGGTTCCAGGTGGAACCTTTATAAAAAGGTTCTACCTGGAGCCAAAAAGGGTTCTCCTATGAGGACGAGCCAAAGAACCTTATATGGTTCTACTTAGCACTTTTATTTCTAAGAGTGTAGGGATTTCAACATCTACGCTCCATAATATCATTAAAAGGTTCAGAGAATCTGGAGAAATCACTCCACGTAAGCGGCATGGCCGGAAACCAACATTGAATGACCGTGACCTTCCATCCCTCAGACGGCACTGTATCAAAAACCGACATCAATCTCTAAAGGATATCACCACATGGGCTCAGGAACACTTCAGAAACCCACGGTCAGTAACTACAGTTGGTCGCTACATCTGTAAATGCAAGTTAAAGCTCTACTATGCAAAGCGACAGCCATTTATCAACAACACCCAGAAACGCCGCCGGCTTCTCTGGGCCCGAGATCATCTAAGATGGACTCATGCAAAGTGGAAAAGTGTTCTGCGGTCTGACGAGTCCACATTTCAAATTGTTTTTGGAAATATTCGACATCGTGTCATCCGGACCAAAGAGGAAAAGAACCATCCAGACTGTTATTGACGCAAAGTGTAAAAGGCAGCATCTGTGATGGTATGGGGGTGCATTAGTGCCCAAGACATGGGTAACTTACACATCTGTGAAGGCGCCATTAATGCTGAAAGGTACATACAGCTTTTGGAACAACATATGCTGCCATCTAAGCGCTATCTTTTTCATGGACGCCCCTGCTTATTTCAGCAAGACAATGCCAAGCCACATTCAGCACGTGTTACAACAGCGTGGCTTCGTAAAAAAAAGAGTGCGGGTACTTTCCTGGCCCGCCTGCAGTCCAGACCTGTCTCCCATCGAAAATGTGTGGCGCATTATGAAGCGTAAAATACGACAGCGGAGACTGTTGAAGGACTGAAGCTCTACATAAAACAAGAATGGGAAAGAATTCCACTTTCACAGCTTCAACAATTAGTTTCCTCAGTTCCCAATCGTTTATTGAGTGTTGTTAAAAGAAAAGGTGATGTAACACAGTGGTGAACATGCCCTTTCCCAACTACTTTGTCACGTGTTGCAGCCATGAAATTCTAAGTTAATTATTATTTGCAAAAAATGAATAAAGTTTATGAGTTTGAACATCAAATATGTTGTCTTTGTAGCATATTCAACTGAATATGGCTTGAAAATGATTTGCAAATCATTGTATTCCGTTTATATTTACATCTAACACAATTTCCCAACTCATATGGAAACGGGGTTTGTACTATAGTTGAAGACTTACGGTCATTATAAAACATGAGTGCACATCATAATGGCAGCTACACTTTCCAGCTTAAAGATCTAAAAAAAAAAATGATTTGGGAATGTCCGGCGGGCCAGATTGAACATCTTAACGGGCCGCATGTGGCCCCCGGGGCCTTCATTTGCCCAGGTCTGCTCTAAATGATGTTCGTATGGAAACAAATGACAGAAACATGCACCTTGCATACAGTAAAGGATATCACCTTTTTAGTATAACTTTTTAGGAACATGATCTGTACGTGCATATGTGTGTGTGTGTGTGTGTGTGTGTGTGTGTGCGTGTGTGTGTGCGTGTGTGTGTGTGTGTGTGTGTGTGTGTGTGTGTGTGTGTGTGTGTGTGTGTGTGTGTGTACTTGTCTCAACATCCTTGTGTGGACATACACTTGACAAACCACCCTTTCTGTGAGGACCTTTTGACTTGTGAGGACATTTGCCTGGTCCTCACAACTACAGAAGTAAAATATTTGTTTTACTTTGTGTGTTTTGCATTCTGAAGTGAGGTTGCAACTCTCTACTCCCATCTAGTGCTAGATTTTTTTTTTTTTCATCATTCTAGCTATAGTGGAAAGGGGGGCCCTCACAACCTACTAACCCAGGGGTCGGCAACCCGCGGCTCTAGAGCCGCATGCGGCTCTTTAGCGCCGCCCTAGTGGCTCTCTGGCGCTTTTTCAAAAATGTATGAAAAATGGAAAAAGATGAGGGGAAATTTTTTTGGTTTTTGTTTTAATATGGTTTCTGTAGGAGGACAAACATGACACAAACCTCCCTAATTGTTATAAAGCACACTGTTTGTGTTAAACATGCTTCACTGATTCGAGTATTTGGCGAGTGCCGTTTTGTCCTACTACTACTGGCGGTCCTTGAACTCACCGTAGTTTGTTTACATGTATATAACTTTCTAGGACGTGTTTTATGCCTCTTCTTTTTCTTTCTCATTTTGTCCACCAAACTTTTAACGTTGTGCATGAATGCACAAAGGTGAGTTTTGTTGATGTTATTGACTTGTGTGGAGTGCTAATCGGGCATATTTGGTCAGAGCATGACTGCGAGCTAATCGATGCTAACATGCTATTTAGGCTAGCTATATGTGCATATTGCATCATTATGCCTCATTTGTAGCTATATTTGAGCTCATTTAGTTTCCTTTAAGTCCTCTTAATTCAGTTTATATCTCATGACACACTATCTGTATGTAATATGGCTTTTCATTTGTTGCGGCTCCAGACAGATTTGTTTTTGTATTTTTGGTCCAATATGGCTCTTTCAACATTTTGGGTTGCCGACCCCTGGACTAACCAAACGTGGGTCCACACAAAGTAGGCAAGACATGTGTGTGTGTGTGTGTGTGTGTGTGTGTGTGTGTGTGTGTGTGTGTGTGTGTGTGTGTGTGTGTGTGTGTGTGTGCGACAACATGTCCGTGTCCCTAAAGTCTTTGTTGTGTTGTTGTGTTGTCTTTGTTTGTGGCGTGTAGCAGCTGTGCTCAGAAATGCTTCAGTGAGCCCTCACAGGCTGTTCAACATTCGTGCAGGATGTCAGAGTTATCCACCATCACGCTGTAAGTGCGTGTGTGTGTGCGTGCGTGTGTGTGTGTGTGTGTGTGTGTGCGTGTGTGCGTGTGTGTGTGTGCGTGTATGACCCACAGAGCTCTTCAAATTTGTTAACACACACATGCCCACATACACACACACTTGGTGATGACATCATGCATTACCCGCTAAGATCTTTCCCCTTGTGACCAATTTCAACTAAAACCTATGACTCAGCAGTTTTTCCACACCGAATCCTAACTTGGGGGAAAAAAGAAAAAAAAAAAGCAAGCAAGAGAATTTAGTAAGAAATCCAACAAAACGTTAAAACTGCAAATGGAAATTGTTCGTTCAAGGGTCAAACCTTTTTTAAGCAAGAATTTCGTCTCCCTCAATTTCAGAACAAAAAGTGAAATCTAAGTAAGATGAAATATGTCAAATAAGGCTGATATTTGCTTATTTTCTGTCTGATAAGATCATTCTTCTCACTAAGCAGATTTGATGTTAGAGTGTTTTACTTGTTTTAAGTGTTTTGCTCCTAAATGATCTCAGTAAGATATTAGAGATGTGATGACCTATATTGAGTAAAACATGCTTGAAACTAGAATATCAAGTGTTGCAAAGCTGTGTCATCAACACTCACAAGTAGAAAACTACTTTTTCAAAGTAAGAATTTCTTACTTCAAGCATGAAATAAAAAATCATGACTTTGACACAATTGTGTCTCATAATTAAAACAGATGAAGTAGTTAAGTATAGGTAAATGAAGGTAAAAAGTAGGTAAACATTGATAAAAGGTAAAAAGTAGGTAAATGTAGGTTAAAAAAAAGTATAAGGTTGGTAAATATTGATAAAAGAAGGTAAACAGTAGGTAAGTATAAGTGAATGAAAGTAAAAAGTAGGTAAACATTGATAAAAGGTAAAAAAAAAAAAAAAGTAGGTAAAACAAAAAGGTATAAGGTTGGTAAATATTGATAAAAGAAGGTAAAAAGTAGGTAGGTATAGGTAAATTAAGGTAAAAAGTAGGTAAACATTGATAAAAGGTAAAAAAGTAGGTAAACGTAGGTTAAAAAAAAAAGGTATAAGGTTGGTAAATATTGATAGAAGAAAGTAAAAAGTAGGTAAGTATAGGCAAATGAAGGTAAAAAGTAGATAAACATTGATAAAAGGTCAAAAAAGTAGGTAAAAAGTAGGTAAACATTAATAAAAGGTAAAAAAAAAAAGTAGGTAAACGTAGGTTAGAAAAAAGGTATAAGGTTGGTAAATATTGATAAAAGAAAGTAAAAAGTAGGTAAGTATAGGCAAATTAAGGTAAAAAGTAGATAAACATTGATAAAAGGTAAAAAAGTAGGTAAAAAAAAAGGTGTAAGGTTGGTAAATATTGATAAAATAAGGTAAAAAGTAGGTAAGTATAGGTAAATGAAGGTAAAAAGTAGGTCAACATTGATAAAAGGTAAAAAAGTAGGTCAAAGTAGGTAAAAAAAAGGTATAAGTTTGGTAAATATTGATAAAAGAAGGTAAAAAGTAGTTAAGTATAGGTAAATGAAGGTAACAAGTAGATAAACATTGATAAAAGGTAAAAACGTAGGTAAAAAAAGGTATACGGTTGGTAAATATTGATAAAAGAAAGTAAAAAGTAGGTAAGTATAGGTAAATGAAGGTAACAAGTAGATGAACATTGATAAAAGGTAAAAAAGTAGGTAAAAAAAGGTATAAGGTTGGTAAATATTGATAAAAGAAGGTAAAAAGTAGGTAAGTATAGGTAAATGAAGGTAAAAGGTAGGTAAACATTGATAAAAGGTAAAAAGTAGGTAAACGTAGGTTAAAAAAAGGTATAAGGTTGGTAAATATTGATAAAAGAAGGTAAACAGTAGGTAAGTATAGGTGAATGAAGGTAAAAAGTAGGTAAACATTGATAAAAGGTTAAAAAAAGTAGGTAAACGTAGGTAAAACAAAAAGGTATAAGGTTGGTAAATATTGATAAAAGAAAGTAAAAAGTAGGTAAGTATAGGCAAATTAAGGTAAAAAGTAGATAAACATTGATAAAAGGTAAAAAAGTAGGTAAAACAAAGGTGTAAGGTTGGTAAATATTGATAAAAGAAGGTTAAAAAGTAGGTAAGTATAGGTAAATGAAGGTAAAAAGTAGGTCAACATTGATAAAAAATAAAAAAGTAGGTCAATGTAGGTAAAAAAAAGGTATAAGGTTGGTAAATATTGATAAAAGAAGGTAAAAAGTAGGTAAGTATAGGCAAATGAAGGTAAAAAGTAGATAAACATTGATAAAAGGTAAAAAAGTAGGTAAAAAAAGGAATAAGGCTGGTAAATATTGATAAAAGAAGGTAAAAAGTAGTTAAGTATAGGTAAATGAAGGTAACAAGTAGATAAACATTGATAAAAGGTAAAAACGTAGGTAAAAAAAGGTATACGGTTGGTAAATATTGATAAAAGAAAGTAAAAAGTAGGTAAGTATAGGTAAATGAAGGTAACAAGTAGATGAACATTGATAAAAGGTAAAAAAGTAGGTAAAAAAAGGTATAAGGTTGGTAAATATTGATAAAAGAAGGTAAAAAGTAGGTAAGTATAGGTAAATGAAGGTAAAAGGTAGGTAAACATTGATAAAAGGTAAAAAGTAGGTAAACGTAGGTTAAAAAAAGGTATAAGGTTGGTAAATATTGATAAAAGAAGGTAAACAGTAGGTAAGTATAGGTGAATGAAGGTAAAAAGTAGGTAAACATTGATAAAAGGTTAAAAAAAAGTAGGTAAACGTAGGTAAAACAAAAAGGTATAAGGTTGGTAAATATTGATAAAAGAAAGTAAAAAGTAGGTAAGTATAGACAAATTAAGGTAAAAAGTAGATAAACATTGATAAAAGGTAAAAAAGTAGGTAAAACAAAGGTGTAAGGTTGGTAAATATTGATAAAAGAAGGTTAAAAAGTAGGTAAGTATAGGTAAATGAAGGTAAAAAGTAGGTCAACATTGATAAAAAATAAAAAAGTAGGTCAATGTAGGTAAAAAAAAGGTATAAGGTTGGTAAATATTGATAAAAGAAGGTAAAAAGTAGGTAAGTATAGGCAAATGAAGGTAAAAGGTAGATAAACATTGATAAAAGGTAAAAAAGTAGGTAAAAAAAGGAATAAGGCTGGTAAATATTGATAAAAGAAGGTAAAAAGTAGATAAGTATAGGTAAATGAAGGTAAAAAGTAGATAAACATTGATAAAAGGTAAAAAAGTAGGTAAAAAACGGTATAAGGTTGGTAAATATTGATAAAACAAGGTAAAAAAAATAGGTAAGTATAGGTAAATGAAGATACAAAGTAGATAAACATTGATAAAAGGTAAAAAAAGTAGGTAAAAAAAGGTATAAGGTTGGTAAATATGGATAAAAGAAGGTAAAAAGTAGGTAAGTATAGGTAAATGAAGGTAGAAGGTAGGTAAACATTGATAAAAGGTAAAAAGTAGGTAAACGTAGGTTAAAAAAAGGTATAAGGTTGGTAAATATTGATAAAAGAAGGTAAACAGTAGGTAAGTATAGGTGAATGAAGGTAAAAAGTAGGTAAACATTGATAAAAGGTTAAAAAAAAAGTAGGTAAACGTAGGTAAAACAAAAAGGTATAAGATTGGTAAATATTGATAAAAGAAGGTAAAAAGTAGATAAGTATAGGTAAATTAAGGTAAAAAGTAGGTAAACATTGATAAAAGGTAAAAAAGTAGGTAAATGTAGGTAAAAAAAAAGGTATAAGGTTGGTAAATATTGATAAAAGAAAGTAAAAAGTAGGTAAGTATAGGCAAATGAAGGTAAAAAGTAGATAAACATTGATAAAAGGTAAAAAAAAGTAGGTTAAAAAAAGGTATAAGGTTGGTAAATATTGATAAAAGAAGGTAAAAAGTAGGTAAGTATAGGTAAATGAAGGTAAAAAGTAGGTCAACATTGATAAAAGGTAAAAAAGTAGGTCAATGTAGGTAAAAAAAATGTATAAGGTTGGTAAATATTGATAAAAAAAGGTAAAAAGTAGATAAGTATAGGTAAATGAAGGTAAAAAGTAGATAAACATTGATAAAAGGTAAAGAAGTAGGTAAAAAAAGGTATAAGGTTGGTAAATATTGATAAAAGAAGGTAAAAAGTAGGTAAGTATAGGTAAATTAAGGTAACAAGTAGATAAACATTGATAAAAGGTAAAAAAGTAGGTAAAAAAGGTATAAGGTGGGTAAATATTGATAAAAGAAGGTAAAAAGTAGGTAAGTATAGGAAAATGAAGGTAAAAAGTAGATAAACATTGATAAAAGGTAAAAAAGTAGGTAAAAAAAGGTATAAGGTTGGTAAATATTGATAAAAGAAGGTAAACAGTAGGTAAGTATAGGTGAATGAAGGTAAAACGTAGGTAAACATTGATAAAAGGTAAAAAAAAAAAAAGTAGGTAAACGTAGGTAAAACAAAAAGGTATAAGGTTGGTAAATATTGATAAAAGAAGGTAAAAAGTAGGTAAGTATAGGTAAATGAAGGTAAAAAGTAGGTCAACATTGATAAAAGGTAAAAAAGTAGGTCAATGTAGGTAAAAAAAAAGGTATAAGGTTGGTAAATATTGATAAAAGAAGGTAAAAAGTAGGTAAGTATAGGTAAATGAAGGTAAAAAGTAGATAAACGTTGATAAAAGGTAAAAAGTAGGTAAAAAAACGGTATAAGGTTGGTAAATATTGATAAAACAAGGTAAAAAATAGGTAAGTATAGGTAAATGAAGATACAAAGTAGATAAACATTGATAAAAGGTAAAAAAGTAGGTAAAAAAAGGTATAAGGTTGGTAAATATTGATAAAAGAAGGTAAAAAGTAGGTAAGTATAGGTAAATGAAGGTAAAAGGTAGGTAAACATTGATAAAAGGTAAAAAGTAGGTAAACGTAGGTTAAAAAAAGGTATGAGGTTGGTAAATATTGATAAAAGAAGGTAAACAGTAGGTAAGTATAGGTGAATGAAGGTAAAAAGTAGGTTAACATTGATAAAAGGTAAAAAAAAGTAGGTAAATGTAGGTAAAAAAAAAGGTATAAGGTTGGTAAATATTGATAAAAGAAAGTAAAAAGTAGGTAAGTATAGGCAAATGAAGGTAAAAAGTAGATAAACATTGATAAAAGGTAAAAAAGTAGGTTAAAAAAAGGTGTAAGGTTGGTAAATATTGATAAAAGAAGGTAAAAAGTGGGTAAGTATAGGTAAATGAAGGTAAAAAGTAGGTCAACTTTGATAAAAGGTAAAAAAGTAGGTCAATGTAGGTAAAAAAAAAGGTATAAGGTTGGTAAATATTGATAAAAGAAGGTAAAAAGTAGGTAAGTATAGGTAAATGAAGGTAAAAAGTAGATAAACATTGATAAAAGGTAAAAAAGTAGGTAAAAAAACGGTATAAGGTTGGTAAAAATTGATAAAACAAGGTAAAAAAATAGGTAAGTATAGGTAAATGAAGGTAAAAAGTAGGTAAACATTGATAAAAGGTAAAAAAGTAGGTAAAAAAAAGGTATAAGGTTGGTAAATATTGATAAAAGAAGGTAAAAAGTAGGTAAGTATAGGTGAATGAAGGTAAAAAGTAGGTAAACATTGATAAAAGGTTAAAAAAAAAGTAGGTAAACGTAGGTAAAACAAAAAGGTATAAGATTGGTAAATATTGATAAAAGAAGGTAAAAAGTAGATAAGTATAGGTAAATTAAGGTAAAAAGTTTGTCATGGTATTGTTTGTCATGTTATTGTTTGGCATGGTATTGTTTGTCATGTTATTGTTTGGCATGCTATTGTTTGTCATGGTATTGGTTGTCATGTTATTGTTTGTCATGTTATTGTTTGTCATGTCATTGTTTGTCATGCTATTGTTTGTCATGGTATTGGTTGTCATGGTATTGTTTGCCATGTTATTGTTTGTCATGCTATTGTTTGCCATGGTATTGTTTGTCATGTTATTGTTTGTCATGGTATTGTTTGTGCTGGTATTGCTTGTCATGTTATTGTTTCTCATGTTATTGTTTGTCATGGTATTGTTTGCCATGCTATTGTTTGTCATGTTATTGTTTGGCATGCTATTGTTTGTCATGGTATTGGTTGTCATGTTATTGTTTGTCATGTTATTTTTTGTCATGTTATTGTTTGTCATGCTATTGTTTGTCATGGTATTGGTTGTCATGGTATTGTTTGCCATGTTATTGTTTGTCATGCTATTTTTTGTCATGGTATTGTTTGTCATGGTGTTGTTTGTCATGTTATTGTGTTTCATGGTATTGTTTGTCATGTTATTGTGTTTCAAGTATTGGTTGTCATAGTATTGTTTGTCATGTTATTGTTTGTCACGGTATTGTTTGTTATGCTATTGTTTGTAATGGTATTGTTTGTCATGTTATTGTTTGTCATGTTATTATTTGTCATGTTATTATTTGTCATGGTATTGTTTGTCATGGTATTGTTTGTCATGGTATTGTTTGTCATGTTATTGTTTGTCATGGTATTGGTTGTCATGTTATTGGTTGTCATGTTATTGGTTGTCATGGTATTGTTTGTCATGATATTGTTTGTCATGTTATTGTTTGTCACATTATTGTTTGTCATGCAATTTTTTGTCATGGTATTGTTTGTCATGTTATTGTGTTTCAAGTATTGGTTGTCATGGTATTGTTTGTCATGTTATTGTTTATCATGTTATAGTTCATGCTATTGTCTGTCATGTTATGGTTTGTTATGATAATGTTTGTCCTGCTATTGTTTGTCACTGTATTGTTTGTGTTGGTATTGTTTGTCAAGTTATTGTTTGTCGTGTTCATGTGTGCTCTGTTCAGAAACAGCAGTCCAGTATTCAGCCAGCAATAGCCAGACTTTGCAATTACAAAGATAATGTTCTTAAAGGGGAAGTCCAGTGAAAATATATCAGCTTTTGCATCCCAGCTGTTCCTAATATTGTGTCCAACAAGTGTGGTGTGTGTTGTGCAGGCGTCTGGCTCGCTCCACCCTCCTGCTCATACCACTCTTTGGAATTCACTACACCGTCTTTGCCTTCTCACCCGAGGACGTCAGCAAGAGGGAGCGTCTGGTCTTTGAGTTGGGACTAGGATCTTTCCAGGTACATAAACCGGAGTACAGGAGTCACAGTTCTCAAATTGTTTTTGCAGAATGGTTGATCAAATGATTCTAGAGTTCATTTCTGTCCTGCAGGGTTTCGTGGTGGCTGTCCTTTACTGCTTCCTCAATGGAGAGGTAACCTTGCTACACAAACATTACAAAATACCACACAATGAAAAGTTGCACACACTATTTTCAACGCAATTAATTCAACATGAAATGTAAATGTTTGTTAAAGTTGAGACTAGGGTTGTACGCTATACCGGTATTAGTATAGTACCGTGATACTAATTAACATTATTCGGTACTATACCACCTCTAAAAAGTACCGGGCAACCCAATCCTCCGCCCCACCCGTCGTCCTCACGTCGTGTCATTGCTGGTTTACGAGCAGACGAGCATGTTCGGCAGCGCACACACGTAGTACTTACAAGCAGACACAATGTGTAGACAGAAAAGGGAGAATGGACGCATTTTGGTGTAAAAAGTCAAGATAAAGGTGAAGTTATAACACTGAAACACCCTCAGGAAGAGCTGCTTTAACACGTGGCTAGCGAGCTAGCGGCTAACAGCCATCCACAGTGTTTTAGCTACCGTATTTTCCGCACCATAAGCCGCCCTGGGTTATAAGCCGCGCCTTCAATGAACGGCATATTTCAAAACTTTGTCCACCTATAAGCCGCCCCGTGTTATAAGCCGCATCTAACTGCGCTAAAGGAATGTCAAAAAAACAGTCAGATAGGTCAGTCAAACTTTAATAATATATTAAAAACCAGCGTGATGTGGGCGCGCATGGAGTCGTATATCAACATGGACGGAGCTGCGTGAAAAAAGCCACCCAGCCTCTTCGCATAAACTTAAACTTCCCTTAACCACTCGCTCATCTTTTCTTCATCCATCCCTTCGAGTTAGCTTTTATGATGACGCCGGCTGGAAAGGTCTCTTTTGGCAAGGTCTTCCTTTTGAATATCACCATGGGTGGAAGTTTCTGGCCATTAGCATGGCAAGCTAGAACCACAGTGAAGGACGACTTCTCATTCCCTGTGGTGCGAATATTCACCGTACGTGCTCCCGTTGTATCCACAGTGCGGTTCACAGGAATATCAAAAGTCAGTGGAACCTCGTCCATGTTGATAATGTTCTCTGGCCGGATCTTTTTTTCAGCTATCTTGTTTTTACAATATGCACGGAAAGTAGCCAGCTTTTCTTGAAAGTCTTTAGGCAGTTGCTGTGAAATAGTAATCCGTGTGCGGATGGAGAGATTGCGTCTTTTCATGAACCGGAAACCTGTCGCTTAGTAGGAGCCATTTTGTGGTCTTTACAGATGTAAACACACAAAGGAAATGAAACATAATATCCGCGCGCTTCTACTTCTTCTACGCGGGCGGGTGGTTGCTTACAGTAGAAGAAGAAGCGCTTCCTGTTCTATGGGGGCGGGTGCTTACCTTGGCGGTTGCTTGCGTAGAAGAAGAAGCACTTCCTCTTCTACGGGGAAAAAAGATGGCGGCTGTTTACCGTAGTTGCGAGACCGAAACTTTATGAAAATGAATCTTAATATTAATCCATATATAAAGCGCACCGGGTTATAAGCCGCACTGTCAGCTTTTGAGTAAATTTGTGGTTTTTAGGTGCGGCTAATAGTGCGGAAAATACGGTACTTCTAAATCACTAATCCTCGCTTTCATGGCGACAAATAAAGTACGTTTCTTACAAGTATTATTATCACCGCAGGACGAGGAATAGCTAAACATGCTTCACTACACACCGTAGCTCACCGGCGTCACAATGTAAACAAACGCCATGGGTGGATCTACACCTGACATCCACTGTAATGATACCAAGTACAGGAGCGTATCTAGTCGATACTACTATACTTACGTCAATATTTTTTGGCAACACAACATCTTCTTCTGTTTTAAAAAAAAATTCATATTATGTTTATAAAGTCAGTAAATACGTCCCTGGACACATGAGGACTTTGAATATGACCAATGTATGATCCTGTAACTACTTGGTATCACATCCATACCTAAATGTGTGGTATCATCCAAAACTAATGTCAAGTATCAAAGAAGAGAAGAATAAGTGATTATTACATTTTAACAGAAGTGTACATAGAACATGTTAAAACAGAAAACAGAACGACACCTACCCTTTACATCGGTATTTTTTAACCATATTATTACTGGTGTATTAGTATTATATTTTATTGTATGATCTTGCAACTACTTGGTATCGGATCGATACCTAAATGTGTGGTATCATCCAAAACTAATGTCAAGTATCAAAGAAGAGAAGAATAAGTGATTATTACATTTTAACAGAAGTGTAGATAGAACATGTTAAAAGAGAAAGTAAGCAGATATTAACAGTAAATGAACAAGTAGATTAATAATTCATTTTCTACCACTTGTCCTTAATAATGTGTAGAAAATAATAGGTGCATAAATGACACAATATGTTACTGCATAGACTAATTAGGAGTCTTTGTTTGTTTACTTACTACTAAAAGACAAGTTGTCTAGTATGTTCACTATTTTATTTAAGGACAAACTTGCAATAATAAACATATGTTTCATGTACACTAAACATTTTTTTGTTAAAATAAAGCCAATCATGCCGTTGTTTGTGGTCCCCTTTATTTAGAAAAGTATGGAAAAGTACCGAAAAGTATCTAAATACATTTTGGTACCGGTACCAAAATATTGTTATCGGGACAACACGAGTCGAGACTAATCAGTTAATTGCTGTGTTCAGTTTTTTGTTTTTTGTCTTATGCCTGTTATATTCCATACAATTACAGTAACATTTATGCAATTAAAAATATCCATACATATATATTTTTTTTAAACATATACACTTATTTTAGTTAGTTTTTTTTTTTTTTTTAAATGGACTTCCATGTTGTTTCCACTGCACAGCAAAGGCTCACTAACCCAGATGACAACAAGCCAAAAGTGAGAAGTGCCATTTTTTGTTTTGTTTTTGGCTTATTTGGTTATTCTATGGTGGGTGGTTGCATTAAAAGTACATAAGAACAGAAAAAAAAATCTAAATGTTTATTTAGATTTGCACCAAAATGTACAGTAGAGTGTGTTGTCTTGTTTTGTCACAGAAAACAATAGCAGGTACATACATACCTACATACATACATACCATAGACACAATACATACCTACATACATACATACCATAGACACAATACATACCATAGACACAATACATACCTACATACATACATACCATAGACACAATACATACTATAGACACAATACATACCATAGACACAATACATACCTACATACATACATACCATAGACACAATACATACTATAGACACAATACATACCTACATACATACATACCATAGACACAATACATACCATAGACACAATACATACTATAGACACAATACATACCATAGACACAATACATACTATAGACACAATACATACCATAGACACAATACATACCATAGACACAATACATACCTACATACATACATACCATAGACACAATACATACTATAGACACAATACATACCATAGACACAATACATACCTACATACATACATACCATAGACACAATACATACTATAGACACAATACATACCTACATACATACATACCATAGACACAATACATACCATAGACACAATACATACCATAGACACAATACATACTATAGACACAATACATACCATAGACACAATACATACTATAGACACAATACATACCATAGACACAATACATACTATAGACACAATACATACCATAGACACAATACATACTATAGACACAATACATACCTACATACATACATACCATAGACACAATACATACCATAGACACAATACATACTATAGACACAATACATACCATAGACACAATACATACCTACATACATACATACCATAGACACAATACATACCATAGACACAATACATACTATAGACACAATACATACCATAGACACAATACATACTATAGACACAATACATACCATAGACACAATACATACTATAGACACAATACATACCATAGACACAATACATACCTACATACATACATATCATAGACACAATACATACTATAGACACAATACATACCATAGACACAATACATACTATAGACACAATACATACCATAGACACAATACATACTATAGACACAATACATACCTACATACATACATACCATAGACACAATACATACCATAGACACAATACATACTATAGACACAATACATACCATAGACACAATACATACCTACATACATACATACCATAGACACAATACATACCATAGACACAATACATACTATAGACACAATACATACCATAGACACAATACATACTATAGACACAATACATACCTACATACATACATACCATAGACACAATACATACCATAGACACAATACATACCATAGACACAATACATACCATAGACACAATACATACCTACATACATACATACCATAGACACAATACATACCATAGACACAATACATACCTACATACATACATACCATAGACACAATACATACTATAGACACAATACATACCATAGGCACAATACATACCGTAGACACAATACATACCTACATACATACATACCATAGACACAATACATACCATAGACACAATACATACTATAGACACAATACATACCTACATACATACATACCATAGACACAATACATACTATAGACACAATACATACCATAGACACAATACATACCATAGACACAATACATACTATAGACACAATACATACCATAGACACAATACATACTATAGACACAATACATACCATAGACACAATACATACTATAGACACAATACATACCTACATACATACATACCATAGACACAATACATACCATAGACACAATACATACTATAGACACAATACATACCATAGACACAATACATACCTACATACATACATACCATAGACACAATACATACCATAGACACAATACATACTATAGACACAATACATACCATAGACACAATACATACTATAGACACAATACATACCATAGACACAATACATATTATAGACACAATACATACCTACATACATACATACCATAGACACAATACATACCATAGACACAATACATACTATAGACACAATACATACCATAGACACAATACATACCTACATACATACATACCATAGACACAATACATACCATAGACACAATACATACCTACATACATACATATCATAGACACAATACATACTATAGACACAATACATACCATAGACACAATACATACTATAGACACAATACATACCTACATACATACATACCATAGACACAATACATACCATAGACACAATACATACTATAGACACAATACATACCATAGACACAATACATACTATAGACACAATACATACCATAGACACAATACATACTATAGACACAATACATACCTACATACATACATACCATAGACACAATACATACCATAGACACAATACATACTATAGACACAATACATACCATAGACACAATACATACCTACATACATACATACCATAGACACAATACATACCATAGACACAATACATACTATAGACACAATACATACTATAGACACAATACATACCATAGACACAATACATACTATAGACACAATACATACCTACATACATACATACCATAGACACAATACATACTATAGACACAATACATACCATAGACACAATACATACCATAGACACAATACATACCATAGACACAATACATACCTACATACATACATACCATAGACACAATACATACCATAGACACAATACATACCTACATACATACATACCATAGACACAATACATACTATAGACACAATACATACCATAGGCACAATACATACCGTAGACACAATACATACCTACATACATACATACCATAGACACAATACATACCATAGACACAATACATACTATAGACACAATACATACCTACATACATACATACATACCATAGACACAATACATACTATAGACACAATACATACCATAGACACAATACATACCATAGACACAATACATACTATAGACACAATACATACCATAGACACAATACATACTATAGACACAATACATACCATAGACACAATACATACTATAGACACAATACATACCTACATACATACATACCATAGACACAATACATACCATAGACACAATACATACTATAGACACAATACATACCATAGACACAATACATACCTACATACATACATACCATAGACACAATACATACCATAGACACAATACATACTATAGACACAATACATACCATAGACACAATACATACTATAGACACAATACATACCATAGACACAATACATACTATAGACACAATACATACCTACATACATACATACCATAGACACAATACATACCATAGACACAATACATACTATAGACACAATACATACCATAGACACAATACATACCTACATACATACATACCATAGACACAATACATACCATAGACACAATACATACCTACATACATACATATCATAGACACAATACATACTATAGACACAATACATACCATAGACACAATACATACTATAGACACAATACATACCTACATACATACATACCATAGACACAATACATACCATAGACACAATACATACTATAGACACAATACATACCATAGACACAATACATACTATAGACACAATACATACCATAGACACAATACATACTATAGACACAATACATACCTACATACATACATACCATAGACACAATACATACCATAGACACAATACATACTATAGACACAATACATACCATAGACACAATACATACCTACATACATACATACCATAGACACAATACATACCATAGACACAATACATACTATAGACACAATACATACCATAGACACAATACATACTATAGACACAATACATACCATAGACACAATACATACTATAGACACAATACATACCTACATACATACATACCATAGACACAATACATACCATAGACACAATACATACTATAGACACAATACATACCATAGACACAATACATACCTACATACATACATACCATAGACACAATACATACCATAGACACAATACATACCATAGACACAATACATACCATAGACACAATACATACCATAGACACAATACATACCTACATACATACATATCATAGACACAATACATACCATAGACACAATACATACCTACATACATACATACCATAGACACAATACATACCATAGACACAATACATACCTACATACATACATACCATAGACACAATACATACCATAGACACAATACATACCATAGACACAATACATACCTACATACATACATACCATAGACACAATACATACCTACATACATACCTACATACATACATACCATAGACACAATACATACCTACATACATACATACCATAGACACAATACATACCATAGACACAATACATACCTACATACATACATACCATAGACACAATACATACTATAGACACAATACATACATTGACACAATACATACTATAGACACAATACATACCTACATACATACATACTATAGACACAATACATACCATACACACAATACATACCATAGACACAATACATACCATAGACACAATACATACCTACATACATACATACCATAGACACAATACATACTATAGACAAAATACATACCATAGACACAATACATACCTACATACATACATACCATAGACACAATACATACTATAGACACAATACATACCATAGACACAATACATACCTACATACATACATACCATAGACACAATACATACTATAGACACAATACATACCATAGACACAATACATACTATAGACACAATACATACCATAGACACAATACATACCATAGACACAATACATACCATAGACACAATACATACCTACATACATACATACCATAGACACAATACATACCATAGACACAATACATACCTACATACATACATACCATAGACACAATACATACTATAGACACAATACATACCATAGGCACAATACATACCGTAGACACAATACATACCTACATACATACATACCATAGACACAATACATACCATAGACACAATACATACTATAGACACAATACATACCTACATACATACATACCATAGACACAATACATACTATAGACACAATACATACCATAGACACAATACATACCATAGACACAATACATACTATAGACACAATACATACCATAGACACAATACATACTATAGACACAATACATACCATAGACACAATACATACTATAGACACAATACATACCTACATACATACATACCATAGACACAATACATACCATAGACACAATACATACTATAGACACAATACTTACCATAGACACAATACATACCTACATACATACATACCATAGACACAATACATACCATAGACACAATACATACCTACATACATACATATCATAGACACAATACATACTATAGACACAATACATACCATAGACACAATACATACTATAGACACAATACATACCTACATACATACATACCATAGACACAATACATACCATAGACACAATACATACTATAGACACAATACATACCATAGACACAATACATACTATAGACACAATACATACCATAGACACAATACATACTATAGACACAATACATACCTACATACATACATACCATAGACACAATACATACCATAGACACAATACATACTATAGACACAATACATACCATAGACACAATACATACCTACATACATACATACCATAGACACAATACATACCATAGACACAATACATACTATAGACACAATACATACCATAGACACAATACATACTATAGACACAATACATACCATAGACACAATACATACTATAGACACAATACATACCTACATACATACATACCATAGACACAATACATACCATAGACACAATACATACTATAGACACAATACATACCATAGACACAATACATACCTACATACATACATACCATAGACACAATACATACCATAGACACAATACATACCTACATACATACATATCATAGACACAATACATACTATAGACACAATACATACCATAGACACAATACATACTATAGACACAATACATACCTACATACATACATACCATAGACACAATACATACCATAGACACAATACATACTATAGACACAATACATACCATAGACACAATACATACCTACATACATACATACCATAGACACAATACATACCATAGACACAATACATACTATAGACACAATACATACTATAGACACAATACATACCATAGACACAATACATACTATAGACACAATACATACCATAGACACAATACATACCTACATACATACATACCATGGACACAATACATACCATAGACACAATACATACCATAGACACAATACATACCTACATACATACATACCATAGACACAATACATACCTACATACATACATACCATAGACACAATGCATACCATGGACACAATGCATACCATAGACACAATACATACCATAGACACAATACATACCATAGACACAATACATACTATAGACACAATACATACCATAGACACAATACATACTATAGACACAATACATACCATAGACACAATACATACTATAGACACAATACATACCTACATACATACATACCATAGACACAATACATACCATAGACACAATACATACTATAGACACAATACTTACCATAGACACAATACATACCTACATACATACATACCATAGACACAATACATACCATAGACACAATACATACCTACATACATACATATCATAGACACAATACATACTATAGACACAATACATACCATAGACACAATACATACTATAGACACAATACATACCTACATACATACATACCATAGACACAATACATACCATAGACACAATACATACTATAGACACAATACATACCATAGACACAATACATACTATAGACACAATACATACCATAGACACAATACATACTATAGACACAATACATACCTACATACATACATACCATAGACACAATACATACCATAGACACAATACATACTATAGACACAATACATACCATAGACACAATACATACCTACATACATACATACCATAGACACAATACATACCATAGACACAATACATACTATAGACACAATACATACCATAGACACAATACATACTATAGACACAATACATACCATAGACACAATACATACTATAGACACAATACATACCTACATACATACATACCATAGACACAATACATACCATAGACACAATACATACTATAGACACAATACATACCATAGACACAATACATACCTACATACATACATACCATAGACACAATACATACCATAGACACAATACATACCTACATACATACATATCATAGACACAATACATACTATAGACACAATACATACCATAGACACAATACATACTATAGACACAATACATACCTACATACATACATACCATAGACACAATACATACCATAGACACAATACATACTATAGACACAATACATACCATAGACACAATACATACCTACATACATACATACCATAGACACAATACATACCATAGACACAATACATACTATAGACACAATACATACTATAGACACAATACATACCATAGACACAATACATACTATAGACACAATACATACCATAGACACAATACATACCTACATACATACATACCATGGACACAATACATACCATAGACACAATACATACCATAGACACAATACATACCTACATACATACATACCATAGACACAATACATACCTACATACATACATACCATAGACACAATGCATACCATGGACACAATGCATACCATAGACACAATACATACCATAGACACAATACATACCATAGACACAAACCACACACGACTAGAAGACACTAAATACGACTATCGCTATAGCAAACTACTTCCGGTACTCTACCATTTGTTTTGTGTTTTTGAGTGGGTGAAGGATTATATTGTGACTAAACGTCCCAAAAATATTCAGTAAGTCTCTTTAATAGATTTGAAAAAAAAAATCTTAGAGCATCATCCATATCTATTTTATTTGTTTGTTATATTTGTGTCTCTATGTTATTGTAGCTTACATGCTACGTCTTTTATGTTGACGTTTAAAAAAACAATACATTTATTTGAATGAAAGTGGAAAACTGATGTCACATTGTAGTTTAGTTGTTATGTCAGGCTAAGTGCTGGAGTCTACTACAGTGCTACCTTAACTTACGAGTGAATTGAGGTACAAGCTTTCTCTCAACTTTATGTTAGGCTTTGAATTGCGAGCATACCTTGAGTTACAAGTATTTTCGCTGTTGGTAGAAGTAATATTTAAAATAGTGTAGTGACACATAACATGTTCTGCTTGAGTCCTTAATTACAAAATGATTAGCAGGCTCAAAATTACATTTGATTAATTAATACAGAAGAAAAAAACATTGTCATGCAGAGCGATGAAGACCATTAACTTGTACAACATGTAATGTACAGAATATCAGAAGCGTTTATTGAGGTAGAAACATCCCAGATTACAGCTGGGATAGGCTCCAGCCCGCCGTGACCCCAAAAGGGACAAGCAGTAGAAAATGGATGGGTGAATATTACAAATACATCGTTGACAATGAAAGCATGATCATAACAATCAACATGTTGTGTTATTTATGTGTCAAACTGTTATCTAAACATGGAAGTGTAGCTCCTCCTCTGAATGCAAGTGCTCCTAAAGCAGGAATATAAATTGTGTATTTCTACAAAATACAAAATCTGACAAGCACAAACACACACTAGGCATTTTTTTTTTTAATTGTCATTAAATCATGTTTGTGATGAACTGTTTAAAAAAGCATTATGTTTAAAATACTTTTATTTAAAGGTGCCATATGTAGTAATGTGGCCAGTAATAGTACTGCAATAACTGTCAAAATACTGAATATATATATATATATATACATATATATATATATATATATATATATATATATATATATATATATATATATATATATATATATATATATACAACTAACATTGGACACAAATTCCTCAATCTGATTGACAAACACTTTCCCAAAGACAACACCCTAAGAAAAGTATTCAACAAGAACAACATTAAATTGAGCTACAGCTGTATGAACAATATACGACAAATTATCTCAAACCACAACAAAACAATTGCAAATGAGCCGTCGGCCCCCGGACAGAGCGACTCCAAAACCAACAAAGGCTGCAACTGTCGAAAGAAACCTGATTGCCCTCTCAACGGGGGGTGCTTACAAACATCAGTTGTCTACCAATCTAAGGTAACACGCAAGGACATTAACACATCCGACACATATGTAGGATTAACTGAGGGAGAGTTCAAAACCAGATGGAACAATCACAAGGCTTCTTTCAGGAACCAAAACCTGCGGAATACCACAGAACTCAGCAAACACATTTGGGACCTCAAAGACAATAATGTTGAATATTCAATAACATGGCAAATTCTTGCATCCAGCACACCTTACAATAGTGGTAATAAAAGATGCAACCTATGCTTGAAAGAGAAACTGTTTATTATTTACCGTCCAGACCTGTCATCCCTCAACAAGCGCAGCGAAATTGTAACAGCATGCCGCCACAGACGGAAACACCTCCTAGGTAACACATGAGCCAATCACCACGCCCCTACGCCAGCCTGTACCCACCCACTCTGTGCCCTATATAAACCATGGTATGTGAATGCTCCCATTAAAATCTCCTGATGATTGAGGGAACCCCCCCTCATGAAACAGGCCTGTAGAGATGAAATAGTCTTGTGATTTTTTTCCCACACATACATATATATATATATATATATATATATATATATATATATATATATATATATATATATATATATATATATATATATGTGCGACTCACAATCTTGGATTCCAAGTTGTCCCTTTGCACAGATAGAAAAGTACACTTCAGCACAATTGATAATAACTATAGCAACGGCCTTTAAGCGTAAGAGTTGTATGATAACTTACACATACTTATTCTAACAGTTGATGTGTTTCAATGCCCAGTAGTGTGTACATGTGTTCCTGTATAGTATTTCTCCAGCAATGGTCATGTGGTGACTTCAATGATGCTATTTTGAGAGGTAATCGTTGAAGTCAGACATCACCGAAGGCCTAGGTGGGAAACGCACGGCCCGCCACTGAATTATACCCTGTCAGGTTCAAACACTGATGACATCTATTAAATAGACAAGAAGCAAGGAATCATGCAGAGACAGAGTTCAATTGAGCTCAATGAGGAGAGACGTATTGGGCTGTACTCTTAGTTACAGAACCAACCTACGCTCTAAGGTACAGTCCCACGTGCTCCTCTATTTATTTGGGTGGTCCCTGGTTGCATCATTGAGGCTGCTTCTGAAGGAAGGGGGGGGTAATCTCAGCAGCCCCAGTTAGACACAATATATGACTATTCGTGAAATGCAAATGTGCTGACACTCGTGATATCGCCCTGTCTCTGCTTTGTCTGCGTCAGGGCACTCGATGTTCGCCCTTGGCAGTCAGCACAAACACTGATACGAAACGACTCGCAATCTTGGATTGCAAGTTGTGCCTTTGCACAGATAGAAAAGTACAACTTCAGCACAATTGATAATAACTATAGCAACGGCCTTTAAGCATAAGAGTTGTATGATAACTTACACATAATTATTCTAACAACCCTCATGTTAGGATTGTTCCTGGACTCCATGCTTGCCAACCCTCCCGGATTTTCCGGGAGACTCCCGAAATTCAGCGCCTCTCCCGAAAACCTCCCGGGACAAATTTTCTCCCGAAATTCAGGCGGAGCTGGAGGCCACGCCCCCTCCAGCTCCATGCGGACCTGAGTGACGTGTTGACAGCCTGTTCTCACGTCCGCTTTCCCACCATATAAACAGCTAATGATCGAGGGCGAGTTCTTGGTTTCTTATGTGGGTTTATTGTTAGGCAGTTTCATTAACGTCCTCCCAGCGCGGTAACAACACACAACAACAGCAATCAAGTTTTCGTCTACAGTAAAGCAGTTCGTCTGCCGTAAACAGCAATGTTGTGACACTCTTAAACAGGACAATACTGCCATCTACTGTACATGCATATGTGACCCACCCATAATGTGTCACATTTTTGTGTTGATTTATTTATTTTAATTTGTGGTTTGAATTCGTTTTTGGAGCTGTCATTACACATTTATCAGTATTCACATTGGTCAGTAGGGGGCAGTAGGGCGTTTCTTCCCAATTGAAAGCTATCACCTGCAGACCGGAAGTGTCTTGTCATTCTGATGAGAGCGACCAGTCTGTGAACAATTGAAACGTCCTGTGTGCTTTTTCCTCCTGTACAACAGGTTAGTTTTGGTGAATCAACTCACTGAATAATATCCATGTGATCTTTATAAGTTTAAGTACACATTCTGATGGTGGAGCCTAACTCTAAAGTGTTTGTGAGCTGTAGTTTGTATTTGTGAATGAATCCAGTGCACAGCTGCAGCAATCAATACAAAAAGGCGACGTGAGTGCGCAATGTTTGTATAGGAATTTCTGATCCTAATTCAGACTCCCAAATTAGAGCTCCCGTTTTCTTATTGATTTTATAATGTATATTTGTATAATGTGTGTGTTCTGAAATAGTGACAGAGAATAGAACTAGGATGGACAATTCAACCCTTAACTCAACAATGAGTAGATGAGTGTTATGTGTGTGTATATGTGTAAATATATGAACACTGAAATTCAAGTATTTCTTTTATTTATTTATATATATATATATATATATATATATATATATATATATATATATATATATATATATATATATATATATATATATATATGTATATATATATATGTATACATATATATATATATATATATGTAATAAAAAAAAAATATATATATATATATACAGGTAAAAGCCAGTAAATTAGAATATTTTGAAAAACTTGATTTATTTCAGTAATTGCATTCAAAAGGTGTAACTTGTACATTATATTTATTCATTGCACACAGACTGATGCATTCAAATGTTTATTTCATTTAATTTTGATGATTTGAAGTGGCAACAAATGAAAATCCAAAATTCCGTGTGTCACAAAATTAGAATATTACTTAAGGCTAATACAAAAAAGGGATTTTTAGAAATGTTGGCCAACTGAAAAGTATGAAAATGAAAAATATGAGCATGTACAATACTCAATACTTGGTTGGAGCTCCTTTTGCCTCAATTACTGCGTTAATGCGGCGTGGCATGGAGTCCATGAGTTTCTGGCACTGCTCAGGTGTTATGAGAGCCCAGGTTGCTCTGATAGTGGCCTTCAACTCTTCTGCGTTTTTGGGTCTGGCATTCTGCATCTTCCTTTTCACAATACCCCACAGATTTTCTATGGGGCTAAGGTCAGGGGAGTTGGCGGGCCAATTTAGAACAGAAATACCATGGTCCGTAAACCAGGCACGGGTAGATTTTGCGCTGTGTGCAGGCGCCAAGTCCTGTTGGAACTTGAAATCTCCATCTCCATAGAGCAGGTCAGCAGCAGGAAGCATGAAGTGCTCTAAAACTTGCTGGTAGACGGCTGCGTTGACCCTGGATCTCAGGAAACAGAGTGGACCGACACCAGCAGATGACATGGCACCCCAAACCATCACCCAACCATGCAAATTTTGCATTTCCTTTGGAAATCGAGGTCCCAGAGTCTGGAGGAAGACAGGAGAGGCACAGGATCCACGTTGCCTGAAGTCTAGTGTAAAGTTTCCACCATCAGTGATGGTTTGGGGTGCCATGTCATCTGCTGGTGTCGGTCCACTCTGTTTCCTGAGATCCAGGGTCAACGCAGCCGTCTACCAGCAAGTTTTAGAGCACTTCATGCTTCCTGCTGCTGACCTGCTCTATGGAGATGGAGATTTCAAGTTCCAACAGGACTTGGTGCCTGCAAACAGCGCAAAATCTACCCGTGCCTGGTTTACGGACCATGGTATTTCTGTTCTAAATTGGCCCGCCAACTCCCCTGACCTTAGCCCCATAGAAAATCTGTGGGGTATTGTGAAAAGGAAGATGCAGAATGCCAGACCCAAAAACGCAGAAGAGTTGAAGGCCACTATCAGAGCAACCTGGGCTCTCATAACACCTGAGCAGTGCCAGAAACTCATCGACTCCATGCCACGCCGCATTAACGCAGTAATTGAGGCAAAAGGAGCTCCAACCAAGTATTGAGTATTGTCCATGCTCATATTTTTCATTTTCATACTTTTCAGTTGGCCAACATTTCTAAAACTCCCTTTTTTGTATTAGCCTTAAGTAATATTCTAATTTTGTGACACACGGAATTTTGGATTTTCATTTGTTGCCACTTCAAATCATCAAAATTAAATGAAATAAACATTTGAATGCATCAGTCTGTGTGCAATGAATAAATATAATGTACAAGTTACACCTTTTGAATGCAATTACTGAAATAAATCAAGTTTTTCAAAATATTCTAATTTACTGGCTTTTACCTGTATGCTGGACTCTACCATTTGTATTGCAACACTTTTCTACTAATATGAGTACAAGCAGTAAATTGTTGTAATATTAGTCAACATATTAGTCCAGAACCCGTAAATATGAATAAAGTGTGCTTTTGTGGAGGCCTAAAGTACATTAAAAATGACGTTGTGAAGTTTCTCCCTGAAGGTGCAGTCAGAGATCAAGAGGAAATGGCGCAGCTGGACCGTGAACCGGTACTTTGCTGTGGACCTGAAGCAGCAGAGGCATCCTTCGTTGGCCAGCAGCGGAGTGAACGGCGGGACGCAGCTGTCCATCCTGAGCAAGAGCAGCTCCCAGATACGCATGTCCAGCCCCCTGGCGGAGAGCGCCAACATCAGCCTGCCCACCTGAGCGTGTGAGCGCCACAACGACAAGCCGCCACGCGGTCTCCATGAATCCTCGCCAGGCGGAAGAGACCAAAGCGCCGCACACACAAGTAGAGTACTCCTAAAGTTATTAGTGCCAGCATTTTTCTTATCCAACCATTCATTTTCACACCTCAATTACTTCAATTTTTGTCGAGGCTTTACAAATTCACTTTTTTCAACCTTTTTAAAGCTATTTTAATGAACTGTGATCGTACTGTAGGGGTCCTATTTGGCTTTGTGTACAGTCAGTGTGCTTCAAAGTGCCATAGAAGTCGCCTGAATGGAGTCCAAAGGTTTAAAACACACACACACACACACACACTTGCCTCGCTTGTACATATAATGCTCATTGTTTAAATGTTGCATTTTGCTTTTTTCTACAAACAGCCGTAAAGTACCGAGTATGTCAAAAGATAGACGCAAAGCAAAAAAAAAACAAAAAAAAAACTCATGGATTTTGTAAATAGATGGTTAGATTTCTTTCTTTAATCATTAGTTTTGCATTGTATTGAAACAAAAAAAAAGAGCCCAAATCTGTAGAAAGAAAGCAGGAATATAAAAATAATCAATGTCAGGGGTGTCCAGATGTTATCAACGTCAAAATTGTACACGTTAGATATATGCTAAAAATAAAAATAATAATAATACCGTATTTTTCGGACTATAAGTCGCAGTTTTTTTTCATAGTTTGGACTTATGTGTGAAATGACTAACACATTATAATATTATTGATCTCATTCACGTAAGAGACTAGACCGGGGGGTCGGCAACCCGCGGCTCTAGAACCGCATGCGGCTCTTTAGCGCCACCGTAGTGGCTCTCTGGAGCTTTTTCGAAAATGTATGAAAAAAGGGGGAAAAAATACATATTTTTTGTGTTAATATGGTTTCTGTAGGAGGACAAACATGACACAAACCTCCCCAATTGTTATAAAGCACACTGTTTGTATTAAACATGCTTCACTGATTCGAGTATTTGGCGAGCGCCGTTTTGTCCTACTAATTTTGGCGGTCCTTGAACTCACCGTAGTTTGTTTACATGTATATAACTTTCTAGGACGTGTTTTATGCCACTTCTTTTTCTTTCTCATTTTGTCCACCAAACTTTTAACGTTGTGCATGAATGCACAAAGGTGAGTTTTGTTGATGTTATTGACTTGTGTGGAGTGCTAATCGGGCATATTTGGTCAGAGCATGACTGCAAGCTAATCGATGCTAACATGCTATTTAGGCTAGCTATATGTACATATTGCATCATTATGCCTCATTTGTAGCTATATTTGAGCTCATTTAGTTTCCTTTAAGTCATATTAATTCAATTTATATCTCATGACACACTATCTGTATGTAATATGGCTTTTAATTTTTTTTTGCGGCTCCAGACAGATTTGTTATTGTATTTTTGGTCCAATATGGCTCTTTCAACATTTTGGGTTGCCGACCCCTGGACTAGACGTATAAGATTTCATGGGATTTAGCGATTAGGAGTGACAGATTGTTTGGTAAACGTATAGCATGTTCTATATGTTATAGTTATTTGAATGACTCTTACCATAATATGTTACGTTAACATACCAGTTGCTTATTTATGCCTCATATAACGTACACTTATTCAGCCTGTTGTTCACTATTCTTCATTTATTAGGGCCCGCATGGCCCATTGTATAAGGACTCCCAAAGGGAGTCCTTATGCAATGGGACATAATTTATTAGGGCCCGCATGGCCCATTGTATAAGGACTCCCAAAGGGAGTCCTATTGAATTTGTAAGGTTTTATTATTATTATTCTTCCACAACTTTGCGCTGAAATTTGACCCCCTTAACATACTTCAAAACTCACCAAATTTTACACACACATCAGTAATATACGGCAAAACTTTTTATCAAAAAACCAAACCTCAAAACTCAAAATTGCGCTCTAGCGCCCCCTAGGAAAAAAAAACTAGACTGCCTGTAACTCCCACTAGGAAGGTCGGAGAGACATGAAACAAAAACCTCTATGTAGGTCTGACTTAGACCTAGTTTTCATAATTGTATATCCTCGGGCAAAAATCAACAGGAAGTTGGCAATTCCCCCTTCAAGACAAAAAAGTACTAAAAACAGTCAATTTTGTCTCTTTGAGCTGTATTTTCACCCTCTTAACATGCTCCAAAACTCACCAAACTGAACACACACATCAGGACTGGAAAGAATTGCGATCTAATAAAAAAACCTAACCCCAAATCTCAAAATTGCGCTCTAGCGCAATTCTTGAATAAAACGCAAAAAAAAACTGCTCCTCGGAAGAAAAAAATGACAAAACTGCCTGTAACTCCCACTGGGAAGGTCGGAGAGACATGAAACAAAAACCTCTCCGTAGGTCTCACTTAGACCTACATTTCATAAATTGACAACCCCCAGCAAAAATCAACAGGAAGTTTGCTATTCCCCCTTCAAAACACTCTTTTTGTAAAAACCGGTCACCTTCCTTCAAAAACGAACTCCTCTGAGCGCATTTTGTCGTTTCGCCTTCAAACGAACACAGGAGAGAGATTGAACCCTTGTGATTACAATGACAGAAGCGCTTTTTTTTCTAACTGCTCCGGTTATGATTTTATGACCCTTCAAAGACCCGCTGCGCTGCTGTTTTTTTTAAGATGGCTGCTTAAAAGCAGGAAGCACCAACGTGCCCACACAATGCAGACAAGGTAGGTACACTAGACAAAAGTCTTGGGACACTTCAGACTAAAAGTAGACAAAAGTATTGGGACACTTAGGACTAGCACCTGCCAAATACGCGGGCCCGACCAACGCTGCTTGCAGCTTTAATTTTAAATTGCCTTTCAAATGTCTATTCTTGCTGTTGGCTTTTATCAAATACATTTCCCCCAAAAATGCGACTTATACTCCAGTGCGACTTATATATGTTTTTTTCCTTCTTTATCATGCATTTTCGGCAGGTGCGCCTTATACTCCGGTGCGACTTATACTCCGAAAAATACGGTAATAATGCATTTATAGCTATTATAAAACAACATCTTAGCTTTGTGTTGGAGCGGACAAGGTCAATTAATGTAAGAACTATGAATAGCTCTCATTCATTGTTGATTGTCCACTTTCTGAGCATTATTTACCATGCCTAATTTCACCGCTTTGACGCACTGCCATCAGAAAAGTCTGTTTCGCGCTTGGAACACAAAAATAATGAGGGTGAAAAAAGTGAAATAACAAAAAACAAAAAGGAAAGTGTCCTGCTATATATTCTTCTAATAATTGTCAGATTGATGGAAGTGCATCATGACCACGTTCAGCCAAACAAGGGCTGCCTGTTTATGTTGAGGCTCAAAACTTGGCAAATAGGAAATTAAAAAGTAATATTTAATGTTTGTTATTATGTTATCGTTGCTGTTGTAATTTGTATAATAATCACAACACTGTTGTATGAATTTTGAGTGCATCCAAACCACATTTAGGCTGAGAGCCAATGAAGAAAACCTGTGAAGCTCCTGATCTAAGTCCTGAACTAAGTCCTGAACTAAGTCCTGATCTAAGTCCTGATCTAAGTCCTGATCTCAGTCCTGATCTAAGTACTGATCTAAGTCCTGATCTAAGTACTGATCTAAGTCCTGATCTAAGTCCTGATCTAAGTACTGATCTAAGTCCTGATCTAAGTCCTGATCTAAGTACTGATCTAAGTCCTGACCTAAGTCCTGATCTAAGTCCTGATCTAAGTACTGATCTAAGTCCTGATCTAAGTCCTGACCTAAGTCCTGATCTAAGTCCTGATGTAAGTCCTGATCTAAGTACTGATCTAAGTCCTGATCTAAGTCCTGACCTAAGTCCTGATCTAAGTCCTGACCTAAGTCCTGACCTAAGTCCTGAACTAAGTCCTGATCTAAGTCCTGATCTAAGTCCTGATCTAAGTCCTGAACTAAATCCTGATCTAAGTCCTGATCTAAGTACTGATCTAAGTACTGATCTAAGTACTGATCTAAGTACTGATCTAAGTCCTGAACTAAGTCCTGATCTAAGTCCTGATCTAAGTCCTGAACTAAGTCCTGAACTAAATCCTGATCTAAATCCTGATCTAAGTCCTGAACTAAGTCCTGATCTAAGTCCTGATCTAAGTCCTGAACTAAATCCTGATCTAAGTCCTGATCTAAGTACTGATCTAAGTACTGATCTAAGTACTGATCTAAGTACTGATCTAAGTCCTGAACTAAGTCCTGATCTAAGTCCTGATCTAAGTCCTGAACTAAGTCCTGAACTAAATCCTGATCTAAATCCTGATCTAAGTCCTGAACTAAGTCCTGATCTAAGTCCTGATCTAAGTCCTGATCTAAGTCCTGAACTAAATCCTGATCTAAGTCCTGATCTAAGTACTGATCTAAGTACTGATCTAAGTACTGATCTAAGTACTGATCTAAGTACTGATCTAAGTACTGATCTAAGTCCTGAACTAAGTCCTGATCTAAGTCCTGATCTAAGTCCTGAACTAAGTCCTGAACTAAATCCTGATCTAAATCCTGATCTAAGTCCTGAACTAAGTCCTGATCTAAGTCCTGATCTAAGTCCTGATCTAAGTCCTGAACTAAATCCTGATTTAAGTCCTGATCTAAGTACTGATCTAAGTACTGATCTAAGTACTGATCTAAGTCCTGAACTAAGTCCTGATCTAAGTCCTGATCTAAGTCCTGATCTAAGTCCTGAACTAAATCCTGATCTAAGTCCTGATCTAAGTCCTGATCTAAGTACTGATCTAAGTCCTGATCTAAGTACTGATCTAAGTCCTGATCTAAGTCCTGAACTAAATCCTGATCTAAGTCCTGATCTAAGTACTGATCTAAGTACTGATCTAAGTCCTGAACTAAGTCCTGAACTAAGTCCTGATCTAAGTCCTGATCTAAGTACTGATCTAAGTCCTGACCTAAGTCCTGATCTAAGTACTGATCTAAGTCCTGATCTAAGTCCTGACCTAAGTACTGATCTAAGTCCTGATCTAAGTCCTGACCTAAGTCCTGATCTAAGTCCTGAACTAAGTCCTGAACTAAATCCTGATCTAAATCCTGATCTAAGTCCTGAACTAAGTCCTGATCTAAGTCCTGATCTAAGTCCTGAACTAAATCCTGATCTAAGTCCTGATCTAAGTACTGATCTAAGTACTGATCTAAGTACTGATCTAAGTCCTGAACTAAGTCCTGAACTAAGTCCTGATCTAAGTCCTGATCTAAGTACTGATCTAAGTCCTGATCTAAGTCCTGACCTAAGTCCTGATCTAAGTACTGATCTAAGTCCTGATCTAAGTCCTGATCTAAGTACTGATCTAAGTCCTGCACATTTAGTGCCAAAATGAAGGAGTTGTTCCAAGAAGGTCCTTCCTCACAGTGCCATGCTGATTTAGTTATATTCTTCTACGTCTTGCTGTGCCAAATGTCTTCATCTGCAGCTTTAGACTTTGTACAATGATATCGAAATCAGAATGATACCAATCCCCTATCATCCTGTCCAAAGTAAGATCAATCCTGGTGATATCAGCCCTCCCTAACATCCTGTCTTAAGTGATAGCATATCAGTCCTCCTCAACATCCAATCAAAGTGACATCGATTGTCCTTAACATTCTGTTAGAGTGGTATTGTTACTACCTAAAATCCTGTCAAAGTGATATCAATGCTCTATAACATCCTGTCAAAGTGATATCAATGCTCTATAACATCCTGTCAAAGTGATATCAATCATTCCCAACATCCTGTCAAAGTGCCTCGTCCTTCGCTCATTTGTTTGAATTATTTTTTTTTAAAAGACATTTCCTGCATTTAATGTAATGTTTTGCTTTACGACGCATCTTCTTGTCATTGTGCAGTCATGTTGTTATTATTATCATCGTTAAGTGCAGCTACGATCTTTTTTTTAAAGATCCGCTTTGAAAAGAAAAGGTAGGAAAACACGAATAGTCCACACAAAAACCAAACGTCTTCTGACAATCCCAATTATCTTCATTTCTAATGATTGTACCAATCAAATATTAATTTTTATTATTTTAGAAATGATGCATAAAAGAGAGAATTGACTCCAGCACTAAAGCACATTGAAATAATTGTTCTTGTCACTTTTATTTTAACCGGGAAAATGATTAGTGTTTGTCGTAATAGTTGTAGTTTTTTAAATGTTCAATTTTTTCTTAACATTTTTCAATTTTCACTTACGGTAGTTTGAAACACATACATTTTTATTCCAAAAAGTGTGTGCAGTGCACATAACTCAAATCAGAGGCTAGAAAGAGATTTACATTAGATATTCATAAACTTTACTCTATCGCCAAGACATAGTACAAAAAATGATATTAATGTTCATTTTAATGCTCAAAATGTGACAAATTTGAAAAAAAAAATATGAATTGATGTAGTTGTAGTCTAGTCATAGTTATAATTGTTGTATAAATTCCAACCATTCTCCATGTCTCAAAAATGTTCTGTTTTAATTTATTTGTGAAAAATACATTAGTCTTAAAAAAAAGAAATATTTTGTTTCAATATTCTGTGGAAAATTTTTATTTATCGCATTTTACAATGCACTGTTACAATTGTTTATTTAAAAAACTACTAATATATATATATATATATATATATATATATATATATATATATATATACTAAATTGGCCCTAATACACTAAATGGTCCCTAGTGTGTGAATGTGTGTGTGAATGTTGTCTGTCTATCTGTGTTGGCCCTGTGGCGACTTGTCCAGGGTGTAGCCCGCCTTCCGCTCAAATGCAGCTGGGATAGGCTCCAGCAACACCCGCCACCCCAAGAGGGACAAGTGGTAAAAAATTAAAGGATGGATGGTATATATATATATATATATATATATATATATATATATATATATATATATATATATATATATATATATATATATATATATATATATATATATACCACATATATATATATATATATATATATATATATATATATATATATATATATATATATATATATAATCTCCTGACGATTGAGGGTACCCCCCCTCATGAAACAGGCCTGTAGAGATGAAATAGTCTTGTGATTTTTTTTCCCCACACATACATATATATATATATATATATATATATATATATATATATATATATATATATATATATATACACACATATATACCACATATATATATATATATATATATATATATATATAAGTGGTAGAAAATGAATGGATGGATGGATATATATATGTATATATATATATATATATATATATATATATATATATATATATATATATATATATTATGTTATATTTATAAAAATATATGTATATATATACATACAGTATATATATATGTATATATATAATTATTTATGTTATATTTATATATATATATATATATATATATATATATATATATATATATATATATATATATATATATATATATATATATATATATATACCGTATTTTCCGCACCATAAGGCACCCTGGGTTATAAGCCGCGCCTTCAATGAACGGCATATTTCAAAACTTTGTCCACCTATAAGCCGCCCCGTGTTATAAGCCGCATCTAACTGCGCTAAAGGAATGTCAAAAAAACAGTCAAATAGGTCAGTCAAACTTTAATAATATATTAAAAACCAGCGTGATGTGGGCGCGCATGGAGTCGTATATCAACATGGACGGAGCTGCGTGAAAAAAGCCACCCGGCCTCTTCGCGTAAACTTCCCTTAACCACTCGCTCATCTTTTCTTCATCCATCCATCCCTTCGAGTTAGCTTTTATGATGACGCCGGCTGGAAAGGTCTCTTTTGGCAAGGTCTTCCTTTTGAATATCACCATGGGTGGAAGTTTCTGGCCATTAGCATGGCAAGCTAGAACCACAGTGAAGGATGACTTCTCATTCCCTGTGGTGCGAATATTCACCGTACGTGCTCCCGTTGTATCCACAGTGCGGTTCACAGGAATATCAAAAGTCAGTGGAACCTCGTCCATGTTGATAATGTTCTCTGGCCGGATCTTTTTTTCAGCTATCTTGTTTTTACAATATGCACGGAAAGTAGCCAGCTTTTCTTGAAAGTCTTTAGGCAGTTGCTGTGAAATAGTAATCCGTGTGCGGATGGAGAGATTGCGTCTTTTCATGAACCGGAAACCTGTCGCTTAGTAGGAGCCATTTTGTGGTCTTTACAGATGTAAACACACAAAGGAAATGAAACGTAATATCCGCGCGCTTCTTCTTCTTCTACGCGGGCGGGTGGTTGCTTACAGTAGAAGAAGAAGCGCTTCCTGTTCTATGGGGGCGGGTGCTTACCTTGGCGGTTGCTTGCGTAGAAGAAGAAGCACTTCCTCTTCTACGGGGAAAAAAGATGGCGGCTGTTTACCGTAGTTGCGAGACCGAAACTTTATGAAAATGAATCTTAATATTAATCCATATATAAAGCGCACCGGGTTAAAAGCCGCACTGTCAGCTTTTGAGTAAATTTGTGGTTTTTAGGTGCAACTAATAGTGCGGAAAATACGGTATATATATATATATATACATACACTAAATTGGCCCTAATACACTAAATGATCTGTGTGTGAATGTGAGTGTGAATGTTGTCTGTCTATCTGTGTTGGCCCTGTGATGAGGTGGCGACTAATCCAGGGTGTACCCCGCCTTCCGCCCGAATGCAGCTGGGATAGGCTCCAGCAACACCCGTCACCCCAAGAGGGACAAGCGGTAGAAAATGAATGGATGGATGGATGGTCCTTTACTTTAATCGCGATGTTTACCTGGGTAACCAAAGTGGTTGTTATGGTCATATATATATATATATATATATATATATATATATATATATATATATATATATAATGTGTGTATGAGTAATATGTTGTGGCGTTCATTTAGACAAAAATGGAGGTTACAAATGATATATTTATAATAGTTTCCTTCAGTCGGTGCTATGTAAAAAGAAAAAAGACAATATATTTACTGAGCAAGGATACGTTCTGCAAAAATTATCACATGTCACCTTTTTTTTAAAGTGTATTATTTATTTTGTATTCTCACTCGTCTTTTTTTTTGTTTTGTTTACGTATTCAATTTTGTGTTACTTTTTTTGTACAATTTTTTTTAAACGTACAATTGTGTCACTTACCAGGCTGCTGCTTCTGTGCGCTAACACCAGCTGTCACTCTGAGTGGAATAAGCTCAGGTGGAAACGACCATGTCTCAAAGCTGTTAACTGTGTGTGTGTGTGTGTGTGTGTGTGTGTGTGTGTGTGTGTGTGTGTGTGTGTGTGTGTGTGTGTGTGTGTGTGTGTGTGTGTGTGTGTGTGTGTGTGTGTGTGACTGTTTGTGAGCGTGTTTATGTAGGTGTGTGTTTGTGAGTGTGTTTGTGTATGTATGTGTGTGTGTGTGTGCATGTTTGTGTAGGTGTGCGCCTGTTTGTGAGTGTGTGTGTGTGTGTGTGTGTGTGTGTGTGTGTGTGTGTGTGTGTGTGTGTGTGTGTGTGTGTGTGTGTGTGTGTGTGTGTGTGTGTGTGTGCACACTCACCTGTGTGAGCCCACCGATAGAGGGCAGTCATGTTTTGTGTTGACATTAGCGCTGTGTCATCCTTACCAAACTAGTATCACTTTGCATCCATCTTCATTTCTACCTATTGATTGCTGTTACTTGGCTACTTACACAGCAGCAAGCTAGTTGGCTACTTACACAGCAGCAAGCTAGTTGGCTACTTACACAGCAGCAAGCTAGTTGGCTACTTACACAGCAGCAAACTAGTTGGCTACTTACACAGCAGCAAGCTAGTTGGCTACTTACACAGCAGCAAGCTAGTTGCCTACTTACACAGCAGCAAGCTAGTTGGCTACTTACACAGCAGCAAGCTAGTTGGCTACTTACACAGCAGCAAACTAGTTGGCTACTTACACAGCAGCAAGCTAGTTGGCTACTTACACAGCAGAAAGCTAGTTGCCTACTTACACAGCAGAAAGCTAGTTGGCTACTTACACAGCAGCAAGTTAGTTGGCTACTTACACAGCAGCAAGCTAGTTGGCTACTTACACAGCAGCAAGCTAGTTGCCTACTTACACAGCAGCAAGCTAGTTGGCTACTTACACAGCAGAAAGCTAGTTGCCTACTTACACAGCAGCAAGTTAGTTGGCTACTTACACAGCAGCAAGTTAGTTGGCTACTTACACAGCAGCAAGCTAGTTGGCTACTTACAAAGCAGCAAGCTAGTTGGCTACTTACACAGCAGCAAGCTAGTTGGCTACTTACACAGCAGCAAGCTAGTTGGCTACTTACACAGCAGCAAGCTAGTTGGCTACTTACACAGCAGCAAGCTAGTTGGCTACTTACACAGCAGCAAGCTAGTTGACTACTTACACAGCAGCAAGATCACATTGAATCCACTTAAAGCATTTCTTCAACATAATAACCCTCCTATTGCAACAGTTTATGAATGTAAAATTACCGTAAAATGTTTAAGATGAAAATGTCCCTGAAGGCGACTACATTCATTTATAAGCTCTAGATTGAACATCTAAACAGTGCTATTTTTTAATCTGAGCCATGTTTTTGTGAGTTGTTGGTGCCATTATTGTTCTTATCACTATCCTGATGTACAAAGATTTTCAACAAACAACAACAAGAAAAAAAACATGAGTGTTTTGTTATCGTGCCTTCTGTGAACTTCTGACATTTTCTTTCCGCTCTTTCCAAAAAAACAACAACAAAAAAACTGTGAACTGTTTGAGTTGTACTGTGACCACGTTTGTCAAGCACTTTTAGTTATCCGCGCGAGTGCGACAGCATCACGTCACATTTGTTTAGTTCAAATACCGTTTGTGTATTTTCTATCTGTCTCCAAAAAAAAAAAACAGTATTTAGAAGTTTCAGGGAATTTTCACCTCCTTGTTGGCATCTTGTTAGCTTAGCATTCCCCAAACAGGAAAGTACTTTCACAACGTAACACTTCTTTTTGTTTGGGAAGAGAGACACAAGTAGTAGAGAAAGACAGTACCGTATTTTCCGCACCATAAGGCGCCCTGGGTTATAAGCCGCGCCTTCAATGAACGGCATATTTCAAAACTTTGTCCACCTATAAGCCGCCCCGTGTTATAAGCCGCATCTAACTGCGCTAAAGGGAATGTCAAAAAAACAGTCAGATAGGTCAGTCAAACTTTAATAATATATTAAAAACCAGCGTGATGTGGGCGCGCATGGAGTCGTATATCAACATGGACGGAGCTGCGTGAAAAAAGCCACCCGGCCTCTTCGCGTAAACTTACCTTAACCACTCGCTCATCTTTTCTTCATCCATCCATCCCTTCGAGTTAGCTTTTATGATGACGCCGGCTGGAAAGGTCTCTTTTGGCAAGGTCTTCCTTTTGAATATCACCATGGGTGGAAGTTTCTGGCCATTAGCATGGCAAGCTAGAACCACAGTGAAGGATGACTTCTCATTCCCTGTGGTGCGAATATTCACCGTACATGCTCCCGTTGTATCCACAGTGCGGTTCACAGGAATATCAAAAGTCAGTGGAACCTCGTCCATGTTGATAATGTTCTCTGGCCGGATCTTTTTTTCAGCTATCTTGTTTTTACAATATGCACGGAAAGTAGCCAGCTTTTCTTGAAAGTCTTTAGGCAGTTGCTGTGAAATAGTAGTCCGTGTGCGGATGGAGAGATTGCGTCTTTTCATGAACCGGAAACCTGTCGCTTAGTAGGAGCCATTTTGTGGTCTTTACAGATGTAAACACACAAAGGAAATGAAACGTAATATCCGCGCGTTTCTTCTTCTTCTACGCGGGCGGGTGGTTGCTTACAGTAGAAGAAGAAGCGCTTCCTGTTCTATGGGGGCGGGTGCTTACCTTGGCGGTTGCTTGCGTAGAAGAAGAAGCGCTTCCTGTTCTACCGGGAAAAAAGATGGCGGCTGTTTACCGAAGTTGCGAGACCGAAACTTTATGAAAATGAATCTTAATATTAATCCATATATAAAGCGCACCGGGTTATAAGGCGCACTGTCAGCTTTTGAGAAAATTTGTGGTTTTTAGGTGCGGCTAATAGTGCGGAAAATACGGTACTAGTTTGTTCAGACCCGTTTAGCTAGGCGAGGGGTCTGCAAGCTGTGGCCCTTTTATCCCTTTGTTGAGGCCCCCGGGAAGTTAATGCTTACCACATACTTGCCAACCTTTTTGATTGATTGATTGAACCTTTTATTAGTAGATTGCACAGTACAGTACCTTGAGACCTCCGAATTCAGGAGATGGGGGGTGCGGCGGTGTTGGGGGCGTGGTTCAGGGGGGCGGGGTTGAGCATTCCCCCTTCCCTTTTCGAGCTTTTCTGGATGAAATGAAATTCTTTTTTTCCAATCACTTTGGAACTTGCAAGCGTATTTCTTCTTCTTACTTGTCGTCGCCATGACTGTCTCTTCTTCCTTCTTCTGCTTCGTCTCCTTCTTGTTGTGTGTGCAGCTCCAAAAGCCCTAAATGTTATTGTAGTGTCCCAGAAGAGTTAGTGCTGCAAGGGATTCTGGGTATTTGTCCTGTTGTGTTTATGTTGTGTTACGGTGCGGATGTTCTCCCGAAATGTGTTTGTCATTCTGGTTTGGTGTGGGCTCACAGTGTGGCGCATATTTGTAACAGTGTAGAGATGCGCGGATAGGCAATTGTTTCATCCGCAACCGCATCACAAAAGTCGTCAACCATCCGCATCCACCCAAACTAACATTTAATCAAAACCGCACCCGCCCGTTGTCATATATCTAATATAGACGATGCAAGGCATTAGTGAGGTTATAAAGCTTTTGCCTGTTAAAAGAAAGGAGACTGATCCAATGCAGCAGAGACATTCAATGCATACCACGCTGTCACGGCCCAGACGCACACCAGTGCGCAATCATCTGGGAGCCGCGCTGAGCGCACCTCCAAGCGCGTGGAGGTGCGATGTCCCTCGCGCCCGAGGCTTCAGCGCGCACCGCGGCGGCCATCCTACTCGTCGCGGCCTAGCCCTCGCGGCTCTCGCTGCCGGCGACGGCCGGGTATGGGCCCGACGCTCCAGCGCCATCCATTTTCAGGGCTAGTTGATTCGGCAGGTGGGTTGTTACACACTCCTTAGCAAGTTCCGACTTCCCTGGTCACCGTCCTGCTGTCTATATCAACCAACACCTTTTCTGGGGTCTGATGAGCGTCGGCATCGGGCGCCTTAACCCGGCGTTCGGTTCATCCCGCAGCGCCAGTTCTGCTTACCAAAAGTGGCCCACTCGGCTCACCAGGGTGAGCCCCACCCCTTTCGTGAGCGCACTGCGCGCGGAGTGACCCCTGTTACGCGCCCCCGGCAACAGGGGTGGCGGGCAGGTAAGCTGCGCGGGCGGAGCGCGCGGAGTGACCCCTGTTACGAGCCCCCGGCCACGGGGGTGGCGGGCAGGTAAGCTGCTTACCTGCTGCGCGTGACGCCGGCCGCGGCGAAGGTGGACGAGGCGAGGTGTCGGTGCGGTGGGCGCGGTGGTGACCCTGGACGTGCGTCGGGCCCTTCTCGCGGATCGCCTCAGCTACGGCTCCCGGTGGGGCCCTCTCGGGGGAAGGGGCCTCGGTCCCGGACCCCGGCGAGGCGTCCCTTCTCTGCTCCGTAAAAGTGTCCATCTCTTCTTCTTTTTTCTTCTTCTGTTGTGGCATATGCTGCAGGTGCCTGCTCGTTTTTCGTATGTGGGTAACAACATTTAACTATGTATATATATTTCCCAATTGGTTTAACTGCCACCCGCCTGAATCTATTTAAAATCAAATTTTTTTTTATTTCAACCGCCTGACCTGACCCGACCCGCGGATAAAATCTCTTTTTTTTTTTTTTTCATCCGCCCGATCCGCGGATAATCAGTGTGTAAAGGATATCACCACATGGGCTCAGGAACACTTCAGAAACCCAGTCAGTAACTACAGTTGGTGGCTACATCTGTAAGTGCACGTTAAAACTCTCCTATGCAAGGCGAAAACCGTTTATCAACAACACCCAGAAACGCCGTCGGCTTCGCTGGGCCTGAGCTCATCTAAGATGGACTGATACAAAGTGGAAAAGTGTTCTGTGGTCTGACGAGTCCACATTTCAATTGTTTTAATTTCATCCGCCCGATCCGCGGATAATCCGCGGATAATCCGCGGATAATCCGCGGACTCCGCGGTTGTGCCCGCAAACCGCGCATCTCTAATATATATATATATATATATATATATATATATATATATATATATATATATATATATAATGAAATACTTGACTTGGTGAATTCTAGCTGTCAATATACTCCTCCCCTCTTAACCACGCCCCCAACCCCCCCAGCCCCCACCCCCACACCTCCCGAAATTGGAGGTCTCAAGGTTGGCAAGTATGCGCATGCGCGTTTATCATAACTCTCTCTCTCTCTCTCTGTCTCTGCCCCTCCCTCACCAATGCTGCTGTTTGTTTTGTTTTCAACCCCTTCTTAACCCTGAACGCACATTGAAAATACACGCGACCCTAACTCAAAAATGCCGGACATTTGAGGCATTTAAGAAACTCCGCCCTGACAGCTCCGCAAAAGAGGACATGTCCGGTGAAAAAAAGTCTATCCTAGCCCGTGTGTTGTGCCTCGGTGTGCATTGTTTACACAACGTGCGTTACGCTACTTAATATGTCCGTGTGGAAACTCGTTCGGTACACCTCTGAACCGAACCGGAACCCCCGTACCGAAACGGTTCGATACAAATACACGTACCGTTACACCCCTACAACAGGCCCTTTTACCAAAGGGCTCTATAATGCTACAAATGCAAAAGCTTGGAAGAAAATAGATTTTCCAAAATGTTTTATTGTGTAATGAAACTACTTTCTCTGTGACGTGGTATATGTTTGTGTTTATATGCCTTTTTTTTTCTAAACTATTGTTTATTGCCAATGCATTTTTGAATGTACAGTTGTTGCTCAGCTGCTCTTACTGATGCCTGCTCTCACTCTCCATCCTCTTCAATTTAGTGACATCAAACAGTATATTGTATGTTTTATTTCTTTATTTTGCGCAGGTGGAATCTCTTGTGGTGTTACGAGCATATTTTGTATGTTTCATGACTCCAGGAGGTGAGATGTCCACTGGGGAGTGTAATGTTTGCACTTGTCAGTGATGACAACATGAGGAAAGTCAATGTCAAAAAAAACATGAAATTGGTCATCCGGCTTCCTGTGACGGTGTGTCGTAAAGTGATGTCCAACATCCATGTTGTGTACATTTGAATGCTAAATAAATATGAGCAAAGTTGTCCTTGTCAAGTGTTTTGATTGGATGACTGTGTCAACATGAGGTATATTGATTTATTTGACTGTATAATCAGATTGGTTGGAATTGGGGGTTAAATCACCAAAAATGATTCCCGGGCGCGGCACTGCTGCTGCCCACTGCTCCCCTCACCTCCCAGGGGGTGAACAAGGGGATGGGTCAAATGCAGAGGACAAATTTCGCCACACCTCGTGTGTGTGTGAGAATCATTGGTACTTTAACTTTAACTTTAAGAACCTTTCTCAACCAGCTATTGCAAGGAATTTTGGGATTTCACCATCTACGCTCCGTAATATCATCAAAGGGTTCAGAGAATGTGGAGAAATCACTGCATGTAAGCAGCTAAGCCCGTGACCTTCCATCCCTCAGGCTGTACTGCATCAACAAGCCACATCAGTGTGTAAAGGATATCACCACATGGGCTCAGGAACACTTCAGAAACCCACTGTCAGTAACTACAGTTGGTCGCTACATCTGTAAGTGCAAGTTAAAACCCTCCTATGCAAGGCAAAAACCGTTTATCAACAACACCCAGAAACGCCGTCGGCTTCGCTGGGCCTGAGCTCATCTAAGATGGACTGATGCAAAGTGGAAAAGTGTTCTGTGGTCTGACGAGTCCACATTTCAAATTGTTTTTGGAAACTGTGGACGTCGTGTCCTCCGGACCAAAGAGGAAAAGAACCATCCGGATTGTTATAGGCGCAAAGTGTAAAAGGCAGCATGTGTGATGGTATGGGGGTGTATTAGTGCCCAAGACATGGGTAACTTACACATCTGTGAAGGCACCATTAATGCTGAAAGGTACATACAGCTTTTGGAGCAACATATGTTGCCATCCAAGCAACGTTACCATGGACGCCCCTGCTTATTTCAGCAAGACAATGCCAAGCCACGTGTTACATCAACATGGCTTCATAGTAAAAGAGTGCGGGTACTAGACTGGCCTGCCTGTAGTCCAGACCTGTCCCCCATTGAAAATGTGTGGCGCATTATGAAGCCTAAAATACCACAACGGAGACCCCCGGACTGTTGAACAACTTAAGCTGTACATAAAACAAGAATGGGAAAGAATTCCACCTGAGAAGCTTCAAAAATGTGTCTCCTCAGTTCCCAAACGTTTACTGAGTGTTGTTAAAAGGAAAGGCCATGTAACACAGTGGTGAACATGCCCTTTCCCAACTACTTTGTCACGTGTTGCAGCCATGAAATTCTAAGTTAATTATTATTTGCAAAAAAAAAAATAAAGTTTATGAGTTTGAACATCAAATATGTTGTCTTTGTAGCATATTCAATTGAATATGGCTTGAAAAGGATTTGCAAATCATTGTATTCCGTTTATATTTACATCTAACACAATTTCCCAACTCATATGGAAACGGGGTTTGTATTATGGGCCTGCATGCGAAGGACTAGCAGCCCCAGGTGCTACATTTAGCACATTAACTTTAAGCACTTCAGCAACTTGTCTTTTTCAGTCAACTGACTAAAAGTAAAACTTAATTACTGAAAGTCAAATACTGTACAATAAACTAACTAATCATAATAATGTCAGATTCTATTTATTGCTGTGGTTCCTAAACCAAAAATATAATTCTTTGATTTTATGAATTATTTAGTTGAAATATGTGAGTTAAAACATAATTCTCATCTATAAATTAGGCTTTATAAAACACAAAATCATTGATTAAAAATAATACATTTAAAAAAATGCAATTTATTTTTTTACTCAAACTCTTTTCTTTTCTTTTTTTATAAAATGAAATACTGTAGGTATAAAATAGTTGTGTATCATAAGAAACTACTGTCATGTCAATTTTGAATCTCTACACATTTTATTTGTCACACTCCTAGTGGCGACTTCCCTACAAGCCTGTTTTGCAGGTTTCTCTGCTCTTCAGGGGACTATATATCTATATACATATATATATATATATATATATATATATATATATATGTATGTGTGGGGAAAAAAAATCACAAGACTATTTCATCTCTACAGGCCTGTTTCATGAGGGGGTTCCCTACCAACCATTCACAAAACCCAACACAACACTCCAATACGTGCACCATGACAGCAACCACCCACCAACCACCACGAAAAGAATACCTACCGGAATTAATAAAAGGCTATCGATGCTGTCATCTAGCAAAGCTGAATTTGACCAAGCAACCCCCCCATACCAAAAAGCCCTTGATGAAAGCGGATACAATTTCACCCTCACCTATGAACCCACGCCAGGAGACCAACCAAAAAAGAACAGAAAACGAAACGACATCATCTGGTACAACCCCCCATACAGCAAAAACGTCTCAACTAACATTGGACACAAATTCCTCAATCTGATTGACAAACACTTTCCCAAAGACAACACCCTAAGAAAAGTATTCAACAAGAACAACATTAAATTGAGCTACAGCTGCATGAACAATATACGACAAATTATCTCAAACCACAACAAAACAATTGCAAATGAGCCGTCGGCCCCCGGACAGAGCGACTCCAAAACCAGCAAAGGTTGCAACTGTCGCAAGAAACCTGATTGCCCTCTCAACGGGGGGTGCTTACAAACATCAGTTGTCTACCAATCTACGGTAACACGCAGGGACATTAACACATCCGACACATATGTAGGATTAACCGAGGGAGAATTCAAAACCAGATGGAACAATCACAAGGCTTCTTTCAGGAACCAAAACCTGCGAAATACCACAGAACTCAGCAAACACATTTGGGACCTCAAAGACAATAATGTTGAATATTCAATAACATGGCAAATTCTTGCATCCAGCACACCTTACAATAGTGGTAATAAAAGATGCAACCTATGCTTGAAAGAGAAACTGTTTATTATTTACCGTCCAGACCTGTCATCCCTCAACAAGCGCAGCGAAATTGTAACAGCATGCCGCCACAGACGGAAACACCTCCTAGGTAACACATGAGCCAATCACCACGCCCCTACGCCAGCCTGTACCCACCCACTCTGTGCCCTATATAAACCATGGTATGCGAATGCTCCCATTAAAATCTCCTGATGATTGAAGGTACCCCCCCTCATGAAACAGGCCTGTAGAGATGAAATAGTCTTGTGATTTTTTCCCACACATACATATATATATATATATATATATATATATATATATATATATATTTATATATATATATATACCCACACATATATATAAATAATTACGTGTGTGTTTACATATTGTAATATGTAAAAGCATATGTGTGTGTGTGTGTGTGTGTGTATATGTACATATGTGTGTAATATGTGACATATTACACATATATGTAATAAGTAAACACACACACATATAACACCATATGACAACCTCTTTAAAGCTTTGTAATCGATCAGAAATATCAAGCAGCTAGAAGTCCATCCATCCATCCATTTCTACCGCTTGTCCCTTTCGGGGTGGCGGGGGGGGGGGGGTGCTGGAGCCTATCCCAGCTGCATTCGGGCGGAAGGCGGGGTACACCCTGGACAAGTCGCCACCTCATCACAGGGCCAACACAGATAGACAACATTCACACACTAGGGACCATTTAGTGTTGCCAATCAACCTATCCCCAGGTGCATGTCTTTGGAGGTGGGAGGGGCCTATCCCCAGGTGCATGTCTTTGGAGGTGGGAGGGGCCTATCCCCAGGTGCATGTCTTTGGAGGTGGGAGGGGCCTATCCCAGGTGCATATCTTTGGAGGTGAGGTGGGAGGAGTCTATCCCCAGGTGCATGTCTTTGGAGGTGTGAGGGGCCTATCGCCAGGTGCATATCTTTGGAGGTGGGAGGAGTCTATCCCCAGGTGCATGTCTTTGGAGGTGAGGTGGGAGGAGTCTATCCCCAGGTGCATATCTTTGGAGGTGGGAGGAGTCTATCCCCAGGTGCATGTCTTTGGAGGTGAGGTGGGAGGAGTCTATCCCCAGGTGCATGTCTTTGGAGGTGGGAGGGGCCTATCCCCAGGTGCATGTCTTTGGAGGTGGGAGGGGCCTATCCCCAGGTGCATGTCTTTGGAGGTGGGAGGGGCCTATCGCCAGGTGCATATCTTTGGAGGTGGGAGGAGTCTATCCCCAGGTGCATGTCTTTGGAGGTGAGGTGGGAGGAGTCTATCCCCAGGTGCATGTCTTTGGAGGTGGGAGGGGCCTATCCCCAGGTGCATGGCTTTGGAGGTGGGAGGGGCCTATCGCCAGGTGCATGTCTTTGGAGGTGAGGTGGGAGGAGTCTATCCCCAGGTGCATGTCTTTGGAGGTGGGAGGGGCCTATCCCCAGGTGCATATCTTTGGAGGTGAGGTGGGAGGAGTCCATCCCCAGGTGCATGTCTTTGGAGGTGGGAGGAAGGCACTAACCCCTGTCCCACCGTGCTGCCCGCAGCTAGAAGTCTAACATGGATAAGTGTGGAGAGAATGTTCTGCATTTTCCCATCATGCTTTGCAATGGATTTAAATGGGTGCAATTACCTTTTTTTTTTTTTTTTTTTATGATAATGGATCATTTTTCATGTAATATCCACAAAGTTCAGTGAGCGGGTTGTATTATGTGTGACCTTGTGTGTTGACTTTTTGTGTTGGTTCTTTTTTGTTGTTTTCCTGCACCATGACTAGGAAATGTGTAGATGTGAAGATAGTACACATCATGGTCACTGACCTGAACTTCTTGGAATACTCGCAAGATGGCAACAAATTGCTACCTGACATACCCCTGGAGATCCAGTGCAAACCCCCTGCAAGGGAAGGTTGTTTATTGGATTATACTGTCATCTCGCGGGGTCAAAATGGGAATGAGACACCGCTGTGATAAATAATACTCGACTCCACAGCGCCACCTTCCAGCAGTCATGTCCAATACATGCGATATACACTCCTGTGGCTTTCCTTGTAGCAGCTGTTCAATATTGTCCATTCAGTGTTGGTAAAGAACATTGGCCTCATACCGACGACACGTTGCCAGTGGAAGGAGGCCTCCGCAGGCCCCCGTGGCATCGAACCGTGATCTGAGCCATGCTTCGCTTGGCGGGGGTGCGATGGCTCTGGTTGTGACACTTCCACAGCCATCTCCGCAGCTCTGTTTGGACCTGCAGGGAGACAAACATGACCTTGTGATGTACTCTGGACCTACTCCATTAGGGACGGCTGTATTAAAATAGCACTTTTACTTTATTGTTGGGTCTTTATAACATCAAAAAATTGGAAAAATATTTGAAAATGTCTGTTAAAGTTAAAAAAAATTGTTTTATTGCTTTAACGTTTTTACTTTTATGGATTTCAAGGGCATGATCATACTTGCCAACCCTCCCGTATTTTCCGGAAGACTCCCGAAATTCAGCGCCTCTCCCGAAAACCTCCCGGAGACAAATTTTCTCCCGAAAATCTCCCGAAATTCAGGCGGAGCTGGAGGCCACGCCCCCTCCAGCTCCGTGCGGACCTGAGTGACGTGTCGACAGCCTGTTTTCACGTCCGCTTTCCCACAATATAAACGGCGTGCCTGCCCAATGACGTTATAACTGTAGAATGATGGAGGGCGAGTTCTTGGTTTCTTATGTGGGTTTATTGTTAGGCAGTTTCATTAACGTCCTCCCAGCGCGGTAACAACACACAACAACAGCAGTCACGTTTTCGTCTACCGTAAAGCAGTTTGTCTGCCGTAAACAGCAATGTTGTGACACTCTTAAACAGGACAATACTGCCATCTACTGTACATGCATATGTGACAATAACATCTAGGGCTTTTAGAGAGTGCAGTGCACAACTGCGCACACAACAAGGAGACGGAGCAGAATGCATCATCAGAGAGGGTGTTCAGCATGGTTCGAAAAATAGTGACAGAGAATAGAACAAGGATGGGCAATTCAACCCTTAACTCAACAATGAGTAGATGTGTGTTATGTGTGTGTATATGTGTAAATAAATGAACACTGAAATTTAAGTATTTCTCTTATTTATATATATATATATATATATATATATATAATAAAAATAAAAAATAAAATATACATATATGTATATATATATATATATATATATATATATATATATATATATATATATATATATATAACTAGAATTCACTGAAAGTCAAGTATTTCTTATATATATATATATATATATATATATATATATATATATATATATATATATATATATATATATGAAATACTTGACTTGGTGAATTCTAGCTGTAAATATACTCCTCCCCTCTCAACCACGCCCCCAACCACGCCCCCGCCCCCAACCCCGACCACGCCCCCGTCCCCCACCACCACCACCTCCCGAAATCGGGGGTGTCAAGGTTGGCAAGTATGGGCATGATTTATGTCACAATTACAACCCTTGACTAACACCCTCCCCCCACCACATCCCACCTCCCCGGATTGTAAATAATCAAATGTAAATAATGAAATGTATATACTCGTTCTTATGCTTTCTGAACTCACTTTGTCCACTGCTTGCTGTACATATCCTACCAAGTCACACCTACACTGTTTCAATGTCCATTTCTCTGATGATGCAATTGTTGATGACTGAAGTGTTGATATCAACCAAACCTATATACATATATATATATATACATATATAACATATATATATATATACATATATATTGTTGCGTTTTGGACCAGTTGTTCCTCCCAGGGAATTCAAGTCACAATTCGCTCCCAAGCCCCTTCCGACACTTAAAGCTGAGTTGAAAAAACCACGAGAGACAGAATAGGTATTTTGTTGTATATTTTCAAAGCTTTTCCAATATACATTTTGAGACCAGTCTAACCATAGAACATTCTATTGCGCCTCCCAAAATGGTCTGTCTTCCCGATCCCACCACCCTCTCTCTCGTCCCATCTCTGTAGACAAAGCCAATGCTAGTCAAAACACATTCCCAAGAACTCAAGGTTAACACACACAGTATACTTGCTGACAGAGCATCAAGAGAAGAAATGGAAAACACGAGCTGTTTTCAAATATGACAAAGAAATGGAAGAAGTACAACTTAAATTCAGATATATGTAAATATCTGCCTCCGACAATTTATATATATATATATATATATATATATATATATATATATATATATATATATATATATATATATATATATATATATATATATATATACATCAACCTAACCTAACCCCTCCTCCCCCCACATCCCACCCTCTGGATTGTAAATAATGTAAATAATTGAATGTATATACTCTGATGATGAACTTGTGTGATGACTGTATTATGATGATAGTATATATTTGTACCATGAATTGATTAACGTGGACCCCGACTTAAACCAGTGTAAAAACTTATTGGGGTGTTACCATTTAGTGGTCAATTGTACGGAATATGTACTGTACTGTGCAATCTACTAATACAAGCTTCAGTCAATCAATCATGTTAAAAAATAGGGTTGTCAAATGTAACACATGTGATTAATTGATTGCAACAATCGTGTACAATCACTATTTTCTGTCTTTTGAAAATGTCAACAAGCTCGTTTGCCTCAGCAACTGGTAAAAGGAAGAGTAAACGCAGACCTAAGTGGTTCATCGCAATCAAATAAAACTGAAAGTTGTGATTAATCTCATTTAAGAACTTAATCGCTTGCTCCAAAGCATTCAACATGCTTTTCTAAACCAAATATCATCTATTTATTATTATTATTATTATTATCCATATTTTGGCGTGCTCTACCGTCCACATTTTTCACCCGATTCAAACCGTTCCAACTTCAAACCGGGCTTTCCCTTGACAAATTCCCAAAAATTCCCAGATTTCCCAGAATTCCAGGTTTTCTGGGACATTTTTCCCATTCAAAATGAATTGGCCATTTTTCAAACTTCCACCATTTCCACATTTTTCAGCCGATTCAAACCATTCTACCTTCAACACATTCCACCATTCTAAAAATTTAAACCACCTTTTTTCTAAATTTACAAAAAATTCCAGGATTTTCCAGAAGTCATGATTTTCCAAAGACCTATTTCCATCCTTTTTTCTGGCGACTACTCCTCCCACATTTTTCAACCCACTTCAACCGTTCCACCGTCAAAACATTCCTCTTAATCAGGACAAAAAACAAAATTGTTTTTTGAACTGGAAAAATTCCCGGTTTTCCCCAAATTCCAGGTGTTCCGTATTACCATTTCTCAATTCAACATGTTACTACTTTCACATTTCTCGACCGATTTGAAAAATATCAACACCAACCATTTCAACTCCATCCATCCATCCATTTTCTACCGCTTATTCCCTTTGGGGTCGCGGGGGGCGCTGGAGCCTATCTCAGCTACAATCGGGCGGAAGGCGGGGTACACCCTGGACAAGTCGCCACCTCATCGCAGGGCCCATTTCAACTCATTCAGACCATTTAAGTTTTTTTACCATTTTCTAAAAATATTTCCGTTTTTCTCAAAATTCCCAAATTCTTTGGAAATTCCAATTGAAATCAATGGGACATTCTTCAAAGTTCCACAACTCCCACATTTTCCATCTGATTCAAACTGTTCCAACTTCAAAACATTCAGCCTGTTTGGGAATTGTGTGCTCTATTTCAATCATTCTAAAAAGAAATTCCAGGATTTCAGTTCGAGTTCAGCATTGGAGCATTCACACATGCTTTTCTAAACCAAATATCATCTATTTATTATTATTATTATTATTATTCTCCAGATTTTGGCGTGCTCTACCCTCCATATTTTTCACCCGATTCAAACCGTTCCAACTTCAAACCGGGCTTTCCCTTGAAAAATTCCCAGATTTCCCAGAATTCCAGGTTTTCCGGGACATTTTTCCCATTCAAAATGAATTGGCCATTTTTCAAACTTCCACCATTTCCACATTTTTCAACTGATTCAAACCATTTTACCTTTAACACATTCCACCATTCTGGAAATTTAAACCACCTTTTTTCTAAATTTACAAAAAATTCCAGGATTTTCCAGAAGTCGTGGTTTTCCAAAGCCCTATTTCCACCCTTATTTCTGGCGACTACTCCTCCCACATTTTTCAACCCACTTCAACCGTTCCACCGTCAAAACATTCCTCTTAATCATGACAAAAAACAAAGTTGTTTATTGAACTGGAAAAATTCCCGGTTTTCCCCAAATTCCAGGTATTCCATATTACCATTTCTCAATTCAACATGTTACTACTTCCACATTTCTCGACCGATTTTAAAAATATCAACACCAACCATTTCAACTCATTCAGACCATTTAAGTTTTTTACCATTTTCTAAAAATACTCCCGTTTTTCTCGAAATTCCCAAATTCTTTGGAAATTCCAATTGAAATCAATGAGACATTCTTCAAAGTTCCACAACTCCCACATTTTCCATCTGATTCAAACTGTTCCAACTTCAAAACATTCAGCCTGTTTGGGAATTGTGTGCTCTATTTCAATCATTCTAAAAAGAAATTCCAGGATTTCAGTTCAAGTTCAGCATTGGAGCATTCACACATGCTTTTCTAAACCAAATATCATCTATTTATTATTATTATTATTATTATTCTCCAGATTTTGGCGTGCTCTACCCTCCATATTTTTCACCCGATTCAAACCGTTCCAACTTCAAACCGGGCTTTCCCTTGAAAAATTCCCAGATTTCCCAGAATTCCAGGTTTTCCGGGACATTTTTCCCATTCAAAATGAATTGGCCATTTTTCAAACTTCCACCATTTCCACATTTTTCAACCGATTCAAACCATTTTACCTTTAACACATTCCACCATTCTGGAAATTTAAACCACCTTTTTTCTATATTTACAAAAAATTCCAGGATTTTCCAGAAGTCGTGGTTTTCCAAAGCCCTATTTCCACCCTTATTTCTGGCGACTGCTCCTCCCACATTTTTCAACCCACTTCAACCGTTCCACCGTCAAAACATTCCTCTTAATTACGACAAAAAACAAAGTTGTTTTTGAACTGGAAAAATTCCCGGTTTTCCCCAAATTCCAGGTGTTCCGTATTACCATTTCTCAATTCAACATGTTACTACTTCCACATTTCTCGACCGATTTGAAAAATATCAACACCAACCATTTCAACTTATTCAGACCATTTAAGTTTTTTACCATTTTCTAAAAATACTCCCGTTTTTCTCAAAATTCCCAAATTCTTAGGAAATTCCAATTGAAATCAATGGGACATTCTTCAAAGTTCCACAACTCCCACATTTTCCATCTGATTCAAACTGTTCCAACTTCAAAACATTCAGCCTGTTTGGGAATTGTGTGCTCTATTTCAATCATTCTAAAAAGAAATTCCAGGATTTCAGTTCAAGTTCAGCATTGGAGCATTCACACATGCTTTTCTAAACCAAATATCATCTATTTATTATTATTATTATTATTATTCTCCAGATTTTGGCGTGCTCTACCGTCCACATTTTTCACCCGATTCAAACCGTTCCAACTTCAAACCGGGCTTTCCCTTGACAAATTCCCAAAAATTCCCAGATTTCCCAGAATTCCAGGTTTTCCGGGACATTTTTCCCATTCAAAATGAATTGGCCATTTTTCAAACTTCCACCATTTCCACATTTTTCAGCCGATTCAAACCATTTTACCTTTAACACATTCCACCATTCTGGAAATTTAAACCACCTTTTTTCTAAATTTACAAAAAATTCCAGGATTTTCCAGAAGTCGTGGTTTTCCAAAGCCCTATTTCCACCCTTATTGCTGGCGACTACTCCTCCCACATTTTTCAACTCACTTCAACCGTTCCACCGTCAAAACATTCCTCTTAATCACGACAAAAACTGAAGTTGTTTTTTGAACTGGAAAAATTCCCAGTTTTCCCCAAATTCCAGATGTTCCGTATTAGCATTTCTCAATTCAACATGTTACTACTTCCACATTTCTCGACCGATTTGAAAAATGTCAACACCAACCATTTCAACTTATTCAGACCATTTAAGTTTTTTACCATTTTCTAAAAATATTCCCGTTTTTCTCGAAATTCCCAAATTCTTTGGAAATTCCAATTGAAATCAATGGGACATTCTTCAAAGTTCCACAACTCCCACATTTTCCATCTGATTCAAACTGTTCCAACTTCAAAACATTCAGCCTGTTTGGGAATTGTGTGCTCTATTTCAATCATTCTAAAAATAAATTCCAGGATTTCAGTTCAAGTTCAGCATTGGAGCATTCACACATGCTTTTCTAAACCAAATATCATCTATTTATTATTATTTTTATTATTATTCTCCAGATTTTGGCGTGCTCTACCGTCCACATTTTTCACCCGATTCAAACCGTTCCAACTTCAAATCGGGCTTTTCCTTAAGAAATTCCAAAAAATTCCCAGATTTCCCGGAATTCCAGGTTTTCCGGTACATTTTTCCCATTCAAAATTAATTGGCCATTTTTCAAACTTCCACCATTTCCACATTTTTCAACCGATTCAAACTATTTTACCTTCAACACATTCCACCATTCTGGAAATTTAAACCACCTTTTTTCTAAATTTACAAAAAATTCCAGGATTTTCCAGAAGTCGTGGTTTTCCAAAGCCCTATTTCCACTCTTATTTCTGGCGACTACTCCTCCCACATTTTTCAACCCCCTTCAACCGTTCCACCGTCAAAACATTCCTCTTAAGCACGACAAAAACCGAAGTTGTTTTTTGAACTGGAAAAATTCCCGGTTTTCCCCAAATTCCAGGTGTTCCGTATTACCATTTCTCAATTCAACATGTTACTACTTCCACATTTCTTGACCGATTTTAAAAATATCAACACCAACCATTTCAACTCATTCAGACAATTTAAGGTTTTTACCATTTTCAAAAAAAATCCCGCTTTTCTCGAAATTCCCAAATTCTTTGGAAATTCCAATTGAAATCAATGGGACATTCTTCAAAGTTCCACAACTCCCACATTTTCCATCTGATTCAAACTGTTCCAACTTCAAAACATTCAGCCTGTTTGGGAATTGTGTGCTCTATTTCAATCATTCTAAAAAGAAATTCCAGGATTTCAGTTCAAGTTCAGCATTGGAGCATTCACACATGCTTTTCTAAACCAAATATCATCTATTTATTATTATTATTATTATTATTCTCCAGATTTTGGCGTGCTCTACCGTCCACATTTTTCACCCGATTCAAACCGTTCCAACTTCAAACCGGGCTTTCCCTTGACAAATTCCCCAAAATCCCCAGATTTCCCAGAATTCCAGGTTTTCCGGGACATTTTTCCCATTCAAAATGAATTGGCCATTTTTCAAACTTCCACCATTTCCACATTTTTCAACCGATTCAAACCATTCTACCTTCAACACATTCCTCCATCCTGTAAATTTAATTCACCTTTTTTCTAAGTTTACAAAAATTTCCAGGATTTTCCAGAAGTCTTGGTTTTCCAAAGCCCTATTTCCACCCTTTTTATCTGGTGACTACTCCTCCCACATTTTTCAACCCACTTCAACCGTTCCACCGTCAAAACATTCCTCTTAATCACGACAAAAACCGAAGTTGTTTATTGAACTGGAAAAATTCCCGGTTTTCCCCAAATTCCAGGTATTCCATATTACCATTTCTCAATTCAACATGTTACTACTTCCACATTTCTCGACCGATTTGAAAAATATCAACACCAACCATTTCAACTTATTCAGACCATGTAAGTTTTTTACCATTTTCTAAAATACTCCCGTTTTTCTCGAAATTCCCAATTTCTTAGGAAATTCCAATTGAAATCAATGGGACATTCTTCAAAGTTCCACAACTCCCACATTTTCCATCTGATTCAAACTGTTCCAACTTCAAAAACATTCAGCCTGTTTGGGAATTGTGTGCTCTATTTCAATCATTCTAAAAAGAAATTCCAGGATTTCAGTTCAAGTTCAGCATTGGAGCATTCACACATGCTTTTCTAAACCAAATATTATCTATTTATTATTATTATTATTATTCTCCAGATTTTGGCATGCTCTACCGTCCACATTTTTCACCCGATTCAAATTTTTCCAAGTTCAAACCGGGCTTTCCCTTGACAAATTCCCCAAAATACCCAGATTTCCCAGAATTCCTGGTTTTCCGGTACATTTTTCCCATTCAAAATGAATTGGCCATTTTTCAAACTTCCACCATTTCCACATTTTTCAACCGATTCAAACCATTTTACCTTTAACACATTCCACCATTCTGGAAATTTAAACCACCTTTTTTCTAAATGTACAAAAAATTGCAGGATTTTCCAGAAGTCGTGGTTTTCCAAAGCCCTATTTCCACCCTTATTTCTGGCGACTACTCCTCCCACATTTTTCAACCCACTACAACCGTTCCACCGTCAAAACATTCCTCTTAATTACGACAAAAACCGAAGTTGTTTTTTGAACTGGAAAAATTCCTGGTTTTCCCCAAATTCCAGGTGTTCCGTATTACCATTTCTCAATTCAACATGTTACTACTTCCACATTTCTCGACCGATTTGAAAAATGTCAACACCAACCATTTCAACTCATTCAGACCATTCAAGTTTTTTACCATTTTCTAAAAAAATTCCCGTTTTTCCCGAAATTCTCAAATTCTTTGGAAATTCCAATTGAAATCAATGGGACATTCTTCAAAGTTTCACAACTCCCACATTTTCCATCTGATTCAAACTGTTCCAACTTCAAAACATTCAGCCTGTTTGGGAATTGTGTGCTCTATTTCAATCATTCTAAAAAGAAATTCCAGGATTTCAGTTCAAGTTCAGCATCGGAGCATTCACACATGGTTTACTAAACCAAATATCATCTATTTATTATTATTATTATTATTCTCCAGATTTTGGCGTGCTCTACCCTCCACATTTTTCACCGATTCAAACCGTTCCAACTTCAAACCGGGCTTTCCCTTGACAAATTCCCCAAAATTCCCAGATTTCCCAGAATTCCAGGTTTTCCGGGACATTTTTCCCATTCAAAATGAATTGGCCATTTTTCAAACTTCCACCATTTCCACATTTTTCAACCGATTCAAACCATTCTACCTTCAACACATTCCTCCATCCTGGAAATTTAATTCACCTTTTTTCTAAGTTTACAAAAATTTCCAGGATTTTCTAGAAGTCGTGGTTTTCCAAAGCCCTATTTCCACCCTTTTTATCTGGCGACTACTCCTCCCACATTTTTCAACCCACTTCAACCGTTCCACCGTCAAAACATTCCTCTTAATCACGACAAAAACTGAAGTTGTTTTTTGAACTGGAAAAATTCCCGGTTTTCCCCAAATTCCAGGTGTTCCGTATTACCATTTCTCAATTCAACATGTTACTACTTCCACATTTCTCGACCGATTTGAAAAATGTCAACACCAACCATTCAGACAATTCAAGGTTTTTTTTTACCATTTTCAAAAAAATTCCCGCTTTTCTCGAAATTCCCAAATTCTTTGGAAATTCCAATTGAAATCAATGGGACATTCTTCAAAGTTCCACAACTCCCACATTTTCCATCTGATTCAAACTGTTCCAACTTCAAAACATTCAGCCTGTTTGGGAATTGTGTGCTCTATTTCAATCATTCTAAAAAGAAATTCCAGGATTTCAGTTCAAGTTCAGCATTGGAGCATTCACACATGCTTTTCTAAACCAAATATCATCTATTTATTATTATTATTATTATTATTCTCCAGATTTTGGCGTGCTCTACCGTCCACATTTTTCACCCGATTCAAACCGTTCCAACTTAAAACCGGGCTTTTCCTTGAGAAATTACAAAAAGTTCCCAGATTTCCCAGAATTCCAGGTTTTCCGGGACATTTTTCCCATTCAAAATGAATTGGCCATTTTTCAAACTTCCACCATTTCCACATTTTTCAACCGATTCAAACTATTTTACCTTCAACACATTCCTCCATCCTGGAAATTTAAATCACCTTTTTCTAAGTTTACAAAAAATTCCAGGATTTTCCAGAAGTCGTGGTTTTCCAAAGCCCTATTTCCACCCTTTTTATCTGGCGACTACTCCTCCCACATTTTTCAACCCACTTCAACCGTTCCACCGTCAAAACATTCCTCTTAATCACGACAAAAACCGAAGTTGTTTATTGAACTGGAAAAATTCCCGGTTTTCCCCAAATTCCAGGTATTCCATATTACCATTTCTCAATTCAACATGTTACTACTTCCACATTTCTCGACCGATTTGAAAAATATCAACACCAACCATTTCAACTTATTCAGACCATTTAAGCTTTTTACCATTTTCTAAAAATACTCCCGTTTTTCTCGAAATTCCCAAATTCTTTGGAAATTCCAATTGAAATCAATGGGACATTCTTCAAAGTTCCACAACTCCCACATTTTCCATCTGATTCAAACTGTTCCAACTTCAAAACATTCAGCCTGTTTGGGAATTGTGTGCTCTATTTCAATCATTCTAAAAAGAAATTCCAGGATTTCAGTTCAAGTTCAGCATTGGAGCATTCACACATGCTTTTCTAAACCAAATATCATCTATTTATTATTATTATTATTATTATTATCCATATTTTGGCGTGCTCTACCCTCCAGATTTTTCACCAGATTCAAACCGTTCCAACTTCAAACCGGGCTTTCCCTTGACAAATTCCCAAAAATTCCCAGATTTCCAGGTTTTCCGGGACATTTTTCCCATTCAAAATGAATTGGCCATTTTTCAAACTTCCACCATTTCCACATTTTTCAACCGATTCAAACCATTTTACCTTTAACACATTCCACCATTCTGGAAATTTAAACCACCTTTTTTCTAAATTTACAAAAAATTCCAGGATTTTCCAGAAGTCGTGGTTTTCCAAAGCCCTATTTCCACCCTTATTTCTGGCGACTACTCCTCCCACATTTTTCAACCCACTTCAACCGTTCCACCGTCAAAACATTCCTCTTAATCACGACAAAAAAACAAAGTTGTTTTTTGAACTGGAAAAATTCCCGGTTTTCCCCAAATTCCAGGTATTCCGTAATACCATTTCTCAATTCAACATTTTATTACGTCCACATTTCTCGACCGATTTGAAAAATATCAACACCAACCATTTCAACTCATTCAGACCATTCAAGTTTTTTACCGTTTTCTAAAAAAATTCCTGTTTTTCTCGAAATTCCCAAATTCTTAGGAAATTCCAATTGAAAACAATGGGACATTCTTCAAAGTTCCACAACTCCCACATTTTCCATCTGATTCAAACTGTTCCAACTTCAAAACATTCAGCCTGTTTGGGAATTGTGTGCTCTATTTCAATCATTCTAAAAAGAAATTCCAGGATTTCAGTTCAAGTTCAGCATTGGAGCATTCACACATGCTTTTCTAAACCAAATATTATCTATTTATTATTATTATTATTATTCTCCAGATTTTGGCGTGCTCTACCGTCCACATTTTTCACCCAATTCAAACCGTTCCAATGTCAAACCGGGCTTTCCCTTGACAAATTCCCAAAAATTCCCAGATTTCCCAGAATTCCAGGTTTTCCGGGACATTTTTCCCACTCAAAATGAATTGGCCATTTTTCAAACTTCCACCATTTCCACATTTTTCAACCGATTCAAACCATTTTACCTTTAACACATTCCACCATTCTGGAAATTTAAACCACCTTTTTTCTAAATTTACAAAAAATTCCAGGATTTTCCAGAAGTCGTGGTTTTCCAAAGCCCTATTTCCACCCTTATTTCTGGCGACTACTCCTCCCACATTTTTCAACCCACTTCAACCGTTCCACCGTCAAAACATTCCTCTTAATTACGACAAAAAACAAAGTTGTTTTTGAACTGGAAAAATTCCCGGTTTTCCCCAAATTCCAGATGTTCCGTATTACCATTTCTCAATCAACATGTTACTACTTCCACATTTCTCGACCGATTTGAAAAATATCAACACCAACCATTTCAACTTATTCAGACCATTTAAGTTTTTTACCATTTTCTAAAAATACTCCCGTTTTTCTCAAAATTCCCAAATTCTTTGGAAATTCCAATTGAAATCAATGGGACATTCTTCAAAGTTCCACAACTCCCACATTTTCCATCTGATTCAAACTGTTCCAACTTCAAAACATTCAGCCTGTTTGGGAATTGTGTGCTCTATTTCAATCATTCTAAAAAGAAATTCCAGGATTTCAGTTCAAGTTCAGCATTGGAGCATTCACACATGCTTTTCTAAACCAAATATCATCTATTTATTATTATTATTATTATTATTCTCCAGATTTTGGCGTGCTCTACCCTCCACATTTTTAACCCGATTCAAACCGTTCCAACTTCAAACCGGGCTTTTCCTTGAGAAATTCCCAAAAATTCCCAGATTTCCCAGAATTCCAGGTTTTCCGGTACATTTTTCCCATTCAAAATGAATTGGCCATTTTTCAAACTTCCACCATTTCCACATTTTTCAACCGATTCAAACTATTTTACCTTCAACACATTCCTCCATCCTGGAAATTTAAATCACCTTTTTCTAAGTTTACAAAAAATTCCAGGATTTTCCAGAAGTCGTGGTTTTCCAAAGCCCTATTTCCACCCTTTTTATCTGGCGACTACTCCTCCCACATTTTTCAACCCACTTCAACCGTTCCACCGTCAAAACATTCCTCTTAAGCACGACAAAAACTGAAGTTGTTTTTTGAACTGGAAAAATTCCCGGTTTTCCCCAAATTCCAGGTGTTCCGTATTACCATTTCTCAATTCAACATCTTACTACTTCCACATTTCTCGACCGATTTTAAAAATATCAACACCAACCATTTCAACTCATTCAGATCATTTAAGTTTTTTACCATTTTCTAAAAATATTCCCGTTTTTCTCGAAATTCCCAAATTCTTTGGAAATTCCAATTGAAATCAATGGGACATTCTTCAAACTTCCACAACTCCCACATTTTCCATCTGATTCAAACTGTTCCAACTTCAAAACATTCAGCCTGTTTGGGAATTGTGTGCTCTATTTCAATCATTCTAAAAAGAAATTCCAGGATTTCAGTTCAAGTTCAGCATTGGAGCATTCACACATGCTTTTCTAAACCAAATATCATCTATTTATTATTATTATTATTATTCTCCAGATTTTGGCGTGCTCTACCCTCCAGATTTTTCACCCGATTCAAACCGTTCCAACTTCAAACCGGGCTTTCCCTTGACAAATTCCCAAAAATTCCCAGATTTCCCAGAATTCCAGGTTTTCCGGGACATTTTTCCCATTCAAAATGAATTGGCCATTTTTCAAACTTCCACCATTTCCACATTTTTCAACCGATTCAAACCATTCTACCTTCAACACATTCCACCATTCTAAAAATTTAAACCACCTTTTTTCTAAATTTACAAAAAATTCCAGGATTTTCCAGAAGTCATGATTTTCCAAAGACCTATTTCCACCCTTTTTTCTGGCGACTACTCCTCCCACATTTTTCAACCCACTTCAACCGTTCCACCGTCAAAACATTCCTCTTAATCAGGACAAAAAACGAAATTGTTTTTTGAACTGGAAAAATTCCCGGTTTTCCCCAAATTCCAGGTGTTCCGTATTACCATTTCTCAATTCAACATGTTACTACTTTCACATTTCTCGACCGATTTGAAAAACATCAACACCAACCATTTCAACTCATTCAGACCATTTAAGTTTTTTACCATTTTCTAAAAATATTCCCGTTTTTCTCAAAATTCCCAAATTCTTTGGAAATTCCAATTGAAATCAATGGGACATTCATCAAAGTTCCACAACTCCCACATTTTCCATCTGATTCAAACTGTTCCAACTTCAAAACATTCAGCCTGTTTGGGAATTGTGTGCTCTATTTCAATCATTCTAAAAAGAAATTCCAGGATTTCAGTTCAAGTTCAGCATTGGAGCATTCACACATGCTTTTCTAAACCAAATATCATCTATTTATTATTATTATTATTATTATTATCCATATTTTGGCGTGCTCTACCCTCCAGATTTTTCACCAGATTCAAACCGTTCCAACTTCAAACCGGGCTTTCCCTTGACAAATTCCCAAAAATTCCCAGATTTCCAGGTTTTCCGGGACATTTTTCCCAGTCAAAATGAATTGGCCATTTTTCAAACTTCCACCATTTCCACATTTTTCAACCGATTCAAACCATTTTACCTTTAACACATTCCACCATTCTGGAAATTTAAACCACCTTTTTTCTAAATTTACAAAAAATTCCAGGATTTTCCAGAAGTCGTGGTTTTCCAAAGCCCTATTTCCACCCTTATTTCTGGCGACTACTCCTCCCACATTTTTCAACCCACTTCAACCGTTCCACCGTCAAAACATTCCTCTTAATCACGACAAAAACCAAAGTTGTTTTTTGAACTGGAAAAATTCCCGGTTTTCCCCAAATTCCAGGTATTCCGTATTACCATTTCTCAATTCAACATGTTACTACTTCCACATTTCTCGACCGATTTGAAAAATATCAACACCAACCATTTCAACTTATTCAGACCATTTAAGTTTTTTTACCATTTTCTAAAAATACTCCCGTTTTTCTCGAAATTCCCAAATTCTTTGGAAATTCCAATTGAAATCAATGAGACATTCTTCAAAGTTCCACAACTCCCACATTTTCCATCTGATTCAAACTGTTCCAACTTCAAAACATTCAGCCTGTTTGGGAATTGTGTGCTCTATTTCAATCATTCTAAAAAGAAATTCCAGGATTTCAGTTCAAGTTCAGCATTGGAGCATTCACACATGCTTTTCTAAACCAAATATCATCTATTTATTATTATTATTATTATTCTCCATATTTTGGCGTGCTCTACCCTCCAGATTTTTCACCCGATTCAAACCGTTCCAACTTCAAACCGGGCTTTCCCTTGACAAATTCCCAAAAATTCCCAGATTTCCCAGAATTCCAGGTTTTCCGGGACATTTTTCCCATTCAAAATGAATTGGCCATTTTTCAAACTTCCACCATTTCCACATTTTTCAACCGATTCAAACCATTTTACCTTTAACACATTCCACCATTCTGGAAATTTAAACCACTTTTTTTCTAAATTTACAAAAAATTCCAGGATTTTCCAGAGGTCGTGGTTTTCCAAAGCCCTATTTCCACCCTTATTTCTGGCGACTACTCCTCCCACATTTTTCAACCCACTTCAACCGTTCCACCGTCAAAACATTCCTCTTAATCACGACAAAAAAACAAAGTTGTTTTTTGAACTGGAAAAATTCCCGGTTTTCCCCAAATTCCAGGTATTCCGTAATACCATTTCTCAATTCAACATTTTATTACGTCCACATTTCTCGACCGATTTGAAAAATATCAACACCAACCATTTCAACTCATTCAGACCATTCAAGTTTTTTACTGTTTTCTAAAAAAATTCCTGTTTTTCTCGAAATTCCCAAATTCTTAGGAAATTCCAATTGAAAACAATGGGACATTCTTCAAAGTTCCACAACTCCCACATTTTCCATCTGATTCAAACTGTTCCAACTTCAAAACATTCAGCCTGTTTGGGAATTGTGTGCTCTATTTCAATCATTCTAAAAAGAAATTCCAGGATTTCAGTTCAAGTTCAGCATTGGAGCATTCACACATGCTTTTCTAAACCAAATATCATCTATTTATTATTATTATTATTATTATTCTCCAGATTTTGGCGTGCTCTACCCTCCACATTTTTAACCCGATTCAAACCGTTCCAACTTCAAACCGGGCTTTTCCTTGAGAAATTCCCAAAAATTCCCAGATTTCCCAGAATTCCAGGTTTTCCGGTACATTTTTCCCATTCAAAATGAATTGGCCATTTTTCAAACTTCCACCATTTCCACATTTTTCAACCGATTCAAACTATTTTACCTTCAACACATTCCTCCATTCTGGAAATTTAAACCACCTTCTTTCTAAAATTACAAAAAATTCCAAGATTTTTCAGAAGTCGTGGTTTTCCAAAGCCCTATTTCCACCCTTATTTCTGGCGACTACTCCTCCCACATTTTTCAACTCACTTCAACCGTTCCACCGTCAAAACATTCCTCTTAATTACGACAAAAAACAAAGTTGTTTTTGAACTGGAAAAATTCCCGGTTTTCCCCAAATTCCAGGTATTCCGTAATACCATTTCTCAATTCAACATGTTACTACTTCCACATTTCTTGGCCGATTTGAAAAATATCAACACCAACCATTTCAACTCATTCAGACCATTTAAGTTTTTTACCATTTTCTAAAAATACTCCCGTTTTTCTCGAAATTCCCAAATTCTTTGGAAATTCCAATTGAAATCAATGGGACATTCTTCAAAGTTCCACAACTCCCACATTTTCCATCTGATTCAAACTGTTCCAACTTCAAAACATTCAGCCTGTTTGGGAATTGTGTGCTCTATTTCAATCATTCTAAAAAGAAATTCCAGGATTTCAGTTCAAGTTCAGCATTGGAGCATTCACACATGCTTTTCTAAACCAAATATCATCTATTTATTATTATTATTATTATTATTATCCAGATTTTGGCGTGCTCTACCGTCCACATTTTTCACCCGATTCAAACCGTTCCAACTTCAAACCGGGCTTTTCCTTGAGAAATTCCAAAACAATTCCCAGATTTCCCAGAATTCCAGGTTTTCCGGGACATTTTCCCATTCAAAATGAATTGGCCATTTTTAAAACTTCCACCATTTCCACATTTTTCAACCGATTCAAACCATTTTACCTTCAACACATTCCACCATTCTGGAAATTTAAACCACCTTTTTCTAAGTTTACAAAAAATTCCAGGATTTTCCAGAAGTCATGGTTTTCCAAAGCCCTATTTCCACCCTTTTTATCTGGCGACTACTCCTCCCACATTTTTCAACCCACTTCAACCGTTCCACCGTCAAAACATTCCTTTTAATCACGACAAAAAACAAAGTTGTTTTTGAACTGGAAAAATTCCCGGTTTTCCCCAAATTCCAGGTGTTCCGTAATACCATTTCTCAATTCAACATGTTACTACTTCCACATTTCTCGACCGATTTGAAAAATATCAACACCAACCATTTCAACTCATTCAGACCATTTAAGTTTTTTACCATTTTCTAAAAATACTCCCGTTTTTCTCAAAATTCCCAAATTCTTTGGAAATTCCAATTGAAATCAATGGGACATTCTTCAAAGTTCCACAACTCCCACATTTTCCATCTGATTCAAACTGTTCCAACTTCAAAACATTCAGCCTGTTTGGGAATTGTGTGCTCTATTTCAATCATTCTAAAAAGAAATTCCAGGATTTCAGTTCAAGTTCAGCATTGGAGCATTCACACATGCTTTTCTAAACCAAATATCATCTATTTATTATTATTATTATTATTCTCCAGATTTTGGCGTGCTCTACCTTCCACATTTTTCACCCGATTCAAACCGTTCCAACTTCAAACCAGGCTTTTCCTTGAGAAATTCCAAAAAATTCCCTGATTTCCCAGAATTCCAGGTTTTCCGGGACATTTTTCCCATTCAAAATGAATTGGCCATTTTTCAAACTTCCACCATTTCCACATTTTTCAACCGATTCAAACCATTTTACCTTTAACACATTCCACCATTCTGGAAATTTAAACCACCTTTTTTCTAAATTTACAAAAAATTCCAGGATTTTCCAGAAGTCGTGGTTTTCCAAAGCCCTACTTCCACCCTTATTTCTGGCGACTACTCCTCCCACATTTTTCAACCCACTTCAACCGTTCCACCGTCAAAACATTCCTCTTAATCACGACAAAAAAACAAAGTTGTTTTTTGAACTGGAAAAATTCCCGGTTTTCCCCAAATTCCAGGTATTCCGTAATACCATTTCTCAATTCAACATTTTATTACGTCCACATTTCTCGACCGATTTGAAAAATATCAACACCAACCATTTCAACTCATTCAGACCATTCAAGTTTTTTACCGTTTTCTAAAAAAATTCCTGTTTTTCTCGAAATTCCCAAATTCTTTGGAAATTCCAATTGAAAACAATGGGACATTCTTCAAAGTTCCACAACTCCCACATTTTCCATCTGATTCAAACTGTTCCAACTTCAAAACATTCAGCCTGTTTGGGAATTGTGTGCTCTATTTCAATCATTCTAAAAAGAAATTCCAGGATTTCAGTTCAAGTTCAGCATTGGAGCATTCACACATGCTTTTCTAAACCAAATATCATCTATTTATTATTATTATTATTATTATTATTCTCCAGATTTTGGCGTGCTCTACCGTTCACATTTTTCACCCGATTCAAACCGTTCCAACTTCAAACCGGGCTTTCCCTTGACAAATTCCCCAAAATCCCCAGATTTCCCAGATTTCCAGGTTTTCCGGGACATTTTTCCCATTCAAAATGAATTGGCCATTTTTCAAACTTCCACCATTTCCACATTTTTCAACCGATTCAAACCATTCTACCTTCAACACATTCCTCCATCCTGGAAATTTAATTCACCTTTTTTCTAAGTTTACAAAAATTTCCAGGATTTTCTAGAAGTCGTGGTTTTCCAAAGCCCTATTTCCACCCTTTTTATCTGGCGACTACTCCTCCCACATTTTTCAACCCACTTCAACCGTTCCACCGTCAAAACATTCCTCTTAATCACGACAAAAACTGAAGTTGTTTTTTGAACTGGAAAAATTCCCGGTTTTCCCCAAATTCCAGGTGTTCCGTATTACCATTTCTCAATTCAACATGTTACTACTTCCACATTTCTCGACCGATTTGAAAAATGTCAACACCAACCATTCAGACAATTCAAGTTTTTTTTTACCATTTTCAAAAAAATTCCCGCTTTTCTCGAAATTCCCAAATTCTTTGGAAATTCCAATTGAAATCAATGGGACATTCTTCAAAGTTCCACAACTCCCACATTTTCCATCTGATTCAAACTGTTCCAACTTCAAAACATTCAGCCTGTTTGGGAATTGTGTGCTCTATTTCAATCATTCTAAAAAGAAATTCCAGGATTTCAGTTCAAGTTCAGCATTGGAGCATTCACACATGCTTTTCTAAACCAAATATCATCTATTTATTATTATTATTATTATTATTCTCCAGATTTTGGCGTGCTCTACCGTCCACATTTTTCACCCGATTCAAACCGTTCCAACTTCAAACCGGGCTTTTCCTTGAGAAATTCCAAAAAATTCCCAGATTTCCCAGAATTCCAGGTTTTCCAGGACATTTTTCCCATTCAAAATGAATTGGCCATTTTTCAAACTTCCACCATTTCCACATTTTTCAACCGATTCAAACTATTTTACCTTCAACACATTCCTCCATCCTGGAAATTTAAATCACCTTTTTCTAAGTTTACAAAACATTCCAGGATTTTCCAGAAGTCGTGGTTTTCCAAAGCCCTATTTCCACCCTTTTTATCTGGCGACTACTCCTCCCACATTTTTCAACCCACTTCAACCATTCCACCGTCAAAACATTCCTCTTAATCACGACAAAAACCGAAGTTGTTTTTTGAACTGGAAAAATTCCCGGTTTTCCCCAAATTCCAGGTATTCCATATTACCATTTCTCAATTCAACATGTTACTACTTCCACATTTCTCGACCGATTTGAAAAATATCAACACCAACCATTTCAACTTATTCAGACCATTTAAGTTTTTTACCATTTTCTAAAAATACTCCCGTTTTTCTCGAAATTCCAAAATTCTTAGGAAATTCCAATTGAAATCAATGGGACATTCTTCAAAGTTCCACAACTCCCACATTTTCCATCTGATTCAAACTGTTCCAACTTCAAAACATTCAGCCTGTCTGGGAATTGTGTGCTCTATTTCAATCATTCTAAAAAGAAATTCCAGGATTTCAGTTCAAGTTCAGCATTGGAGCATTCACACGCAATTCCTTCAGGAATTGCCTCATGTAGTTCTTAATATCTTTCTATAACACAAACTAACACAATCTAATCTAACCTAAACTTTATCTGAATGTACACTCTTATGGCAGCCAGGAACATCACATTTTTTTATTTTTTTTAACGTTTTATGATAGTCACCGTTTTACCCTGGAACTGATTATTTCTATTTCCATGTTTCCTATGGAGATTTAATAATAATAATAGATTTTATTTGTAAAAAAAAAAAAAAAAACACTTTACATTGAGTAAACAACCTCAAAGTGCTACAGTGTATTAAAAAAAATAAAATAAAAAAATAAAAATATAATTTAAAAAAATAAAAAAATAAAAACGCTCTTCTATTTCTGGGGCTGAGGTTGCCGAGGTAGTTAAAAAGCTCCTCGGTGGCAAGGCCCCGGGGGTGGATGAGATCCGCCCGGAGTTCCTTAAGGCTCTGGATGCTGTGGGGCTGTCTTGGTTGACAAGACTCTGCAGCATCGCGTGGACATCGGGGGCGGTACCTCTGGATTGGCAGACCGGGGTGGTGGTTCCTCTCTTTAAGAAGGGGAACCGGAGGGTGTGTTCCAACTATCGTGGGATCACACTCCTCAGCCTTCCCGGTAAGGTCTATTCAGGTGTACTGGAGAGGAGGCTACGCCGGATAGTCGAACCTCGGATTCAGGAGGAACAGTGTGGTTTTCGTCCTGGTCGTGGAACTGTGGACCAGCTCTATACTCTCGGCAGGGTCCTTGAGGGTGCATGGGAGTTTGCCCAACCAGCCTACATGTGTTTTGTGGACTTGGAGAAGGCATTCGACCGTGTCCCTCGGGAAGTCCTGTGGGGAGTGCTCAGAGAGTATGGGGTGTCGGACTGTCTGATTTTGGCGGTCCGCTCCCTGTATGATCAGTGTCAGAGCTTGGTTCGCATTGCCGGCAGTAAGTCGGACACGTTTCCAGTGAGGGTTGGACTCCGCCAAAGCTGCCCTTTGTCACCGATTCTGTTCATAACTTTTATGGACAGAATTTCTAGGCGCAGTCAAGGCGTTGAGGGGATCTGGTTTGGTGGCTGCAGGATTAGGTCTCTGCTTTTTGCAGATGATGTGGTCCTGATGGCTTCATCTGGCCAGGATCTCCAGCTCTTGCTGGATCGGTTCGCAGCCGAGTGTGAAGCGACTGGGATGAGAATCAGCACCTCCAAGTCCGAGTCCATGGTTCTCGCCCGGAAAAGGGTGGAATGCCATCTTCGGGTTGGGGAGGAGACCCTGCCCCAAGTGGAGGAGTTCAAGTACCTCGGAGTCTTGTTCACGAGTGAGGGAAGAGTGGATCGTGAGATGGACAGGCGGATCGGTGCGGCGTCTTCAGTAATGCGGACGCTGTATCGATCCGTTGTGGTGAAGAAGGAGCTGAGCCGGAAGGCAAAGCTCTCAATTTACCGGTCGATCTACGTTCCCATCCTCACCTATGGTCATGAGCTTTGGGTTATGACCGAAAGGACAAGATCACGGGTACAAGCGGCCGAAATGAGTTTCCTCCACCGGGTGGCGGGGCTCTCCCTTAGAGATAGGGTGAGAAGCTCTGTCATCCGGGGGGAGCTCAAAGTAAAGCCGCTGCTCCTCCACATGGAGAGGAGCCAGATGAGGTGGTTCGGGCATCTGGTCAGGATGCCACCCGATCGCCTCCCTCGGGAGGTGTTTCGGGCACGTCCGACCGGTAGGAGGCCACGGGGAAGACCCAGGACACGTTGGGAAGACTATGTCTCCCGGCTGGCCTGGGAACGCCTCGGGATCCCCCGGGAGGAGCTGGACGAAGTGGCTGGGGAGAGGGAAGTCTGGGCTTCCCTGCTTAGGCTGCTGCCCCCGCGACCCGACCTCGGATAAGCGGAAGAAGATGGATGGATGGATGGATAAAAATAAAAACTAGAACAGCCAAATAGTTCAAACTAGTATGCATATATCTAAAAAAAAAAAAAAAAAGCCTTTTTTAAAAACATCCACAGTCTGTGGTGCCCTCAGGTGGTCAGGGAGAGCGTTCCACAGACTGGGAGTGGCGGAGCAGAAATTTCTCTTCTTGCCTTGCTTTTTTTCTGACATTTACCGTTTTAATACTGTATTTTAACAGTGACATATGTTGATAATATACTCCTTCAGTGGACCGTATTGCCCCCTCCCATCACCAGCACCCTAGCAAAATATTAGGAATACTTGCCGGTGTGATGCAAAAATGAGCATTATTATTTTTGCTAAGGGCCAAATATTTTGGTCGTATTGGCTCTTATCAGATAGAGTGAGCGTCATTTCAAACATTTTGGTGTCATTTTTCATGACTTACCTCTCCATTCATGAAGCAGTAAAGCAGAGCCACCACAAAACCCTGCAAAAGGACACACCGTGGTCACGCTGCTGGCGCCTCCACGCATTTTAGCCGCTAAATTGAGGTGCCTCGGTACCTGAAAGGATCCTAGGCCCAGCTCGATGTAGAGTCTTGCTGCCACTCCCGTGGTTTCAGGCAGGAAGGCGAAAACCGTGTAGTGCATTCCAAACAAAGGGATGAGGAAGAGCGTGGATTTAGCCAGCCTTCTGAGGGGAAGCATTACAAAAGAGACCACACAACACAGCTTCATTAGAGCACATGAAGACTACGTGAAACAAACTAAGGCCCGGGGGCCACATGCGGCCCGTTAAGCTTTTCAATCTGGCCCGCCGGATGATGTTTTCAAATGGCCGTAAGTCTTGAATTATACTAAGTACTTCAATGCTTTGGAATCTGCGCTTTTGCATGATATACTAGTTCAGGGGTCGGCAACCCAAAATGTCGAAAGAGCCGTATTGGACCACGAATACAAAAAAGTAATCGGTCTGGAGCCGCAAGAAATGAAAAGCTTTATATAAGTGTTATGACGTAAGTGTCCATCCATCCATCCATCCATCCATCTTCTTCCGCTTATCCGAGGTCGGGTCGCGGGGGCAGCAGCCTAAGCAGGGAAGCCCAGACTTCCCTCTCCCCAGCCACTTCGTCCAGCTCTTCCTGTGGGACCCCGAGGCGTTCCCAGGCCAGCCGGGAGACATAGTCTTCCCAACGTGTCCTGGGTCTTCCCCGCGGCCTCCTACCGGTCGGACGTGCCCTAAACACCTCCCTAGGGAGGCGTTCGGGTGGCATCCTGACCAGATGCCCGAACCACCTCATCTGGCTCCTCTCCATGTGGAGGAGCAGCGGCTTTACTTTGAGCTCCCCCCGGATGACAGAGCTTCTCACCCTATCTCTAAGGGAGAGCCCCGCCACCCGGCGGAGGAAACTCATTTCGGCCACTTGTACCCGTGATCTTGTCCTTTCGGTCATAACCCAAAGCTCATGACCATAGGTGAGGATGAGAACGTAGATCGACCGGTAAATTGAGAGCTTTGCCTTCCGGCTCAGCTCCTTCTTCACCACAACGGATCGATACAGCGTCCGCATTACTGAAGACGCCGCACCGATCCGCCTGTCGATCTCACGATCCACTCTTCCCTCACTCGTGAACGACTCCGAGGTACTTGAACTCCTCCACTTGGGGCAAGATCTCCTCCCCAACCCGGAGATGGCACTCCACCCTTTTCCGGGCGAGAACCATGGACTCGGACTTGGAGGTGCTGATTCTCATCCCAGTCGCTTCACACTCGGCTGCGAACCGATCCAGCGAGAGCTGAAGATCCTGGCCAGATGAAGCCATCAGGACCACATCATCTGCAAAAAGCAGAGACCTAATCCTGCAGCCACCAAACCAGATCCCCTCAACGCCTTGACTGCGCCTAGAAATTCTGTCCATAAAAGTTATGAACAGAATCGGTGACAAAGGGCAGCCTTGGCGGAGTCCAACCCTCACTGGAAACGTGTCCGACTTACTACCGGCAATGCGGACCAGGCTCTGGCACTGATCATACAGGGAGCGGACTGCCACAATCAGACAGTCCGATACCCCGTACTCTCTGAGCACTCCCCACAGGACTTCCCGAGGGACACGGTCGAATGCCTTCTCCAAGTCCACAAAACACATGTAGACTGGTTGGGCAAACTCCCATGCACCCTCAAGGACCCTGCCCAGAGTATAGAGCTGGTCCACAGTTCCACGACCAGGATGAAAACCACACTGTTCCTCCTGAATCCGAGGTTCGACTATCCGGCGTAGCCTCCTCTCCAGTACACCTGAATAGACCTTACCGGGAAGGCTGAGGAGTGTGATCCCACGATAGTTAGAACACACCCTCCGGTTCCCCTTCTTAAAGAGAGGAACCACCACCCCGGTCTGCCAATCCAGTGGCACCGCCCCCGATGTCCACGCGATGCTGCAGAGTCTTGTCAACCAAGACAGCCCCACAGCATCCAGAGCCTTAAGGAACTCCGGGCGGATCTCATCTACCCCCGGGGCCTTGCCACCGAGGAGCTTTTTAACTACCTCAGCAACCTCAGCCCCAGAAATAGGAGAACCCACCACAGACTCCCCAGGCACTGCTTCCTCATAGGAAGACGTGTTGGTGGGATTGAGGAGGTCTTCGAAGTATTCCCTCCACCGATCCACAACATCCGCAGTCGAGGTCAGCAGAACACCATCCTCGCCATACACGGTGTTGATAGTGCACTGCTTCCCCTTCCTGAGGCGGCGGATGGTGGTCCAGAATTGCTTCGAAGCCGTCCGGAAGTCGTTTTCCATGGCCTCACCGAACTCCTCCCATGTCCGAGTTTTTGCCTCTGCGACCGCACACCGCTTGGCCTGTCGGTACTTGTCCGCTGCCTCAGGAGTCCTATGAGCCAAAAGAACCCGATAGGACTCCTTCTTCAGCTTGACGGCATCCCTCACCGCCGGTGTCCACCAACGGGTTCTAGGATTACCGCCACGACAAGCACCAACTACCTTGCGGCCACAGCTCCAATCAGCCGCCTCGACAATAGAGGCGCGGAACATGGTCCACTCGGACTCAATGTCCAGCACCTCCCTCGTGACATGTTCAAAGTTCTTCCGGAGGTGGGAATTGAAATTCTCTCTGACAGGAGACTCTGCCAGACGTTCCCAGCAAACCCTCACAATGTGTTTGGGCCTGCCAGGTCTGTCCGGCATCCTCCCCCACCATCGCAGCCAACTCACCACCAGGTGGTGATCGGTAGAAAGCTCCGCCCCTCTCTTCACCCGAGTGTCCAAAACATGAGGCCGCAAATCCGATGACACAACTACAAAGTCGATCATGGAACTGCGGCCTAGGGTGTCCTGGTGCCAAGTGCACATATGGACACCCTTATGTTTGAACATGGTGTTCGTTATGGACAATCTGTGACGGGCACAAAAGTCCAATAACATAACACCGCTCGGGTTCAGATCCGGGCAGCCATTCTTTCCAATCACGCCTCTCCAGGTTTCACTGTCGCTGCCAACATGAGCATTGAAGTCCCCCAGTAGAACGAGGGAATCACCCGGGGGAGCACTCTCAAGTACTCCTTCGAGTGAATCTAAAAAGGGTGGGTACTCTGAGCTGCGGTTTGGCGCGTAAGCGCAAACCACAGTCAGGACCCGTTCCCCCACCCGAAGGCGGAGGGAAGCTACCCTCTCGTCCACCGGGTTGAACTCCAACTTACAGGCTCTGAGCCGGGGGGAAACAAGAATTGCCACCCCAGCCCGTCGCCTCTCACTGCTGGCAACGCCAGAGTGGAAGAGAGTCCAGCCCCTCTCGAGAGAACTGGTTCCAGAGCCCTTGCTGTGCGTCGAAGTGAGTCCGACTATATCTAGCCGGAACTTCTCCACCACGCGCACTAGCTCAGGCTCCTTCCCCCCCAGCGAAGTGACGTTCCACGTCCCAAGAGCTAGCTTCTGTAGCCGAGGATCGGACCGCCAAGTGCCCTGCCCTCGGCTGCCGCCCAGCTCACATCGCACCCGACCTCTATGACCCCTGCTATGGGTGGTGAGCCCATTGGAGGGGGGACCCACGTTGCCTCTTCGGGCTGTGCCCGGCCGGGCCCCATGGGGACAGGCCCGGCCACCAGGCGCTCGCCATCGTGCCCCACCTCCGGGCCTGGCTCCAGAGGGGGGCCCCGGTGACCCGCGTCCGGGCAAGGGAAATTTGGGTTCCTTGCTTGTTTTCTTCATAGAGGTCTTCGAGCTGCTCTTTGTCTGACCCCTCACCTAGGACCAGTTTGTCTTGGGAGACCCTACCAGGGGGCATAAAGCCCCCGGACAACATAGCTCCTAGGATCATTGGGACACGCAAACTCCTCTACCACGTTAAGGTGGCAGCTCAGAGAGGAGTATATATATATATATATATATATATATACATATATATATAAATATATATATATATATATATATATATATATATATATATATATATATATATATATATATATATATATATATGTATATGTATATGTAAAAGTATATGTATATATATATATATATATATATAGTGGCAGCATGTTTTATGTGAGGCCGAGGCAGTTATTTTGACCCGGGGGGCCAAATTTAGAGGAAAAAAAATGTGTCTTGGGGCCGGTATATCCATCTATCTAGCTATGTATACATACATACATATATATATATATATATATATATATATATATATATATATATATATATATATATATATATATATATATATATATATATATATATATATATATATATATATATATATATATATGTATGTGTGGGGAAAAAAATCACAATACTATTTCATCTCTACAGGCCTGTTTCATGAGGGGGGGTACCCTCAATCATCAGGAGATTTTAATGGGAGCATTCGCATACCATGGTTTGTATAGGGCATAGAGTGGGTGGGTACAGGCTGGCGTAGGGGCGTGGTGATTGGCTCATGTGTTACCTAGGAGGTGTTTCCGTCTGTGGCGGCTTGCTGATACAATTTCGCTGCGCTTGTTGAGGGATGACAGGTCTGGACGGTAAATAATAAACAGTTTCTCTTTCAAGCATAGGTTGCATCTTTTATTACCACTATTGTAAGGTGTGCTGGATGCAAGAATTTGCCATGTTATTGAATATTCAACATTATTGTCTTTGAGGTCCCAAATGTGTTTGCTGAGTTCTGTGGTATTCCGCAGGTTTTGGTTCCTGAAAGAAGCCTTGTGATTGTTCCATCTGGTTTTGAATTCTCCCTCGGTTAATCCTACATATGTGTCGGATGTGTTAATGTCCTTGCGTGTTACCTTAGATTGGTAGACAACTGATGTTTGTAAGCACCCCCCGTTGAGAGGGCAATCAGGTTTCTTTCGACAGTTACAGCCTTTGTTGGTTTTTATATACGTATGTATGTATACATAGCTAGATAGATAGATATACCGGCCCCAAGACACATTTTTTTCCTCTAAATTTGGCCCCCCGGATCAGAATAATTGCCTCGGCCTCACATAAAACATGCTGCCACTTGTAAAAAGAAGTTAATTAAGACCAATTCAAACAATCATTTAGTTTTCACTGCCAAAAGAAACTGTTCAAATAATTAGTACTGTTCAAAGTTTCTTATCAAGAGCAGACCTTTCACAATGTTAATGATTGTTATTGTTCTATCGTCAGTGTGATTCAATGCCACAAGACTCATTGTCATCAAAGTTGAGCAGAAATAACATCGGCGGCGTCTATGCAAATGTTGACACTAGAGGGACACTACATTAGGTACACCTGCAATAGCTAGCAGAAAATGATTCGGTAGAAAAACGCTTAAAAAAATAAATAGATGAAATGTGTTTTGAAATATGTCGCGCCGCTTTTAAAGGCCGTTTTAAAGTGCTGAATCTATTTATAGTATCGTGTTCTATTTTTAAAGTCTTTCAGTCTGAATGATTTCTATTAGTTAAGACAGAGCTTCTTAATTGTTATAAATGCCACTCTTTATATTAAACATGCTTCACTGAGGAGAGGATCTGGCAAGCACCGTTTTGTCCTACTCATTTCAGACATCCTTGAACTCAACGTAGTTTGTTTACATGTACAACTTTCTCCGATGCTGCCACAGAAAGACGTGTTTTGTGCCACTCCTTCTTTGTCTCATTTTGTCCACCAAACGTTTTATGCTGTGCGTGAATGCACAAAGGTGAGCTTTGTTGTTGTTATTGATTTGCTGGAGTGCTAATCAGGCATGTTTGGTCACTGCATGGCTGCAAGCTAATCGATGCTAACATGCTATTTAGGCTAGCTGTATGTACATATTGCATCACTATGCCTCGTTTGTAGCTATATTTAATTTCCTTTACTTATGTGCTGCATTTATTATAATTGTTTGTGTGCCATGTTGTTCCAGACCACAGCAAACGTTACCCAGCTTGCAAAGATTGTAATAAATCCATTAGGAGAAGACAGCCTGCCGTTACCTTTAACTTGGACACACACATCTATACCTTTGGTTATTCTGAGCCACTCATTACCACAAGTTATCTCATCCTGTGAGAGGTTTTACTAATGTTTTCCAATGTTGCAAAAATGTGTAGAATACAAATTAAAATGCAACATTTTTGTCAACAAAGATTTGCGTCAGCCTTTGATAGTAGGCTAATATAGACACTTACATCATGTGTTGTCTTCATTATAACACTTATATAAGACTTTTAAAGTCATTTTGATAGTAGGCTAATATAGACACTTACATCATGTGTTGCCTTCATTATAACACTTATATAAGACTTTTAAAGTCATTTTGATAGTAGGCTAATATAGACACTTACATCATGTGTTGTCTTCATTATAACACTTATATAAGACTTTTAAAGTCATTTTGATAGTAGGCTAATATAGACACTTACATCATGTGTTGCCTTCATTATAACACTTATATAAGACTTTTAAAGTCATTTTGATAGTAGGCTAATATAGACACTTACATCATGTGTTGTCTTCATTATAACACTTATATAAGACTTTTAAAGTCATTTTGATAGTAGGCTAATATAGACACTTACATCATGTGTTGTCTTCATTATAACACTTATATAAGACTTTTAAAGTCATTTTGATAGTAGGCTAATATAGACACTTACATCATGTGTTGTCTTCATTATAACACTTATATAAGACTTTTAAAGTCATTTTGATAGTAGGCTAATATAGACACTTACATACATCATGTGTTGCCTTCATTATAACACTTATATAAGACTTTTAAAGTCATTTTGATAGTAGGCTAATATAGCTAATATAGACACTTACGTCATGTGTTGCCTTCATTATAACACTTATATAAGAGTTTAAAGTCATTTTGATTGTAGGCTAATATAGACACTTACATCATGTGTTGTCTTCCTTATAACTCTTATATAAGACTTTTAATGTCATTTTGATAGTAGGCTAATATAGACACTTACATCATGTGTTGCCTTCATTATAACACTTATATAAGACTTTTAAAGTCATTTTGATAGTAGGCTAATATTGACACTTACGTCATGTGTTGTCTTCATTATAACACTTATATAAGACTTTTAAAGTCATTTTGATAGTAGGCTACTATAGCTAATATAGACACTTACATCATGTGTTGCCTTCATTATAACACTTATATAAGAGTTTAAAGTCATTTTGATAGTAGGCTAATATAGACACTTACATCATGTGTTGTCTTCATTATAACACTTATATAAGACTTTTAAAGTCATGTTGATAGTAGGCTAATATAGACACTTACATACATCATGTGTTGCCTTCATTATAACACTTGTATAAGACTTTTAAAGTCATTTTGATAGTAGGCTAATATAGCTAATATAGACAGTTACGTCATGTGTTGCCTTCATTATAACACTTATATAAGAGTTTAAAGTCATTTTGATAGTAGGCTAATATAGACACTTACATCATGTGTTGTCTTCCTTATAACTCTTATATAAGACTTTTAAAGTAATTTTGATAGTAGGCTAATATAGACACTTACATCATGTGTTGTCTTCATTATAACACTTATATAAGACTTTTAATGTCATTTTCATAGTAGGCTAATTTAGCTAATATAGACACTTTCATCATGTGTTGCCTTCATTATAACACTTATATAAGACTTTTAATGTCATTTTGATAGTAGGCTAATATAGCTAATATAGACACTTACATCATGTGTTGCCTTCATTATAACACTTATATAAGACTTTTAAAGTCAAGTCATTTTGATAGTAGGCTAATATAGCTAATATAGACACTTACATCATGTGTTGTCTTCATTATAACACTTATATAAGACTTTTAATGTCATTTTGATAGTAGGCTAATTTAGCTAATATAGACACTTACATCATGTTTTGCCTTCATTATAACACTTATATAAGACTTTTAATGTCATTTTGATAGTAGGCTAATTTAGCTAATATAGACACTTACATCATGTGTTGCCTTCATTATAACACTTATATAAGACTTTTAAAGTCATTTTGATAGTAGGCTAATATAGACACTTACATCATGTGTTGTCTTCATTATAACACTTATATAAGACTTTTAAAGTCATTTTGATAGTAAGCTAATATAACTAATATAGACACTTACATCATGTGTTGTCTTCATTATAACACTTATATAAGACTTTTAAAGTCATTTTGATAGTAGGCTAATATAGACACTTACATCATGGGTTGTCTTCATTATAACACTTATATAAGACTTTTAAAGTCATTTTGATAGTAGGCTAATATAGCTAATATAGACACTTACATCATGTGTTGTCTTCATTATAACACTTATATAAGACTTTTAAAGTCATTTTGATAGTAGGCTAATATAGACACTTACATCATGTGTTGTCTTCATTATAACACTTGTATAAGACTTTTAAAGTCATTTTGATAGTAGGCTAATATAGCTAATATAGACAGTTACGTCATGTGTTGCCTTCATTATAACACTTATATAAGAGTTTAAAGTCATTTTGATAGTAGGCTAATATAGACACTTACATCATGTGTTGTCTTCATTATAACACTTATATAAGACTTTTAATGTCATTTTGATAGTAGGCTAATATAGCTAATATAGACACTTACGTCATGTGTTGCCTTCATTATAACACTTATATAAGACTTTTAAAGTCATTTTGATAGTAGGCTAATATAGCTAATATAGACACTTACGTCATGTGTTGTCTTCATTATAACACTTATATAAGAGTTTAAAGTCATTTTGATAGTAGGCTAATATAGACACTTACATCATGTGTTGTCTTCATTATAACACTTATATAAGACTTTTAATGTCATTTTGATAGTAGGCTAATATAGCTAATATAGACACTTACATCATGTGTTGTCTTCATTATAACACTTATATAAGACTTTTAATGTCATTTTCATAGTAGGCTAATATAGCTAATATAGACACTTACATCATGTGTTGTCTTCATTATAACACTTATATAAGAGTTTAAAGTCATTTTGATAGTAGGCTAATATAGACACTTACATCATGTGTTGTCTTCCTTATAACTCTTATATAAGACTTTTAAAGTAATTTTGATAGTAGGCTAATATAGACACTTACATCATGTGTTGTCTTCATTATAACACTTATATAAGACTTTTAATGTCATTTTGATAGTAGGCTAATTTAGCTAATATAGACACTTACATCATGTGTTGCCTTCATTATAACACTTATATAAGACTTTTAATGTCATTTTTATAGTAGGCTAATTTAGCTAATATAGACACTTACATCATGTGTTGCCTTCATTATAACACTTACCGTATTTTCCGCACTATAAGGCGCACCTAAAAACCACAAATTTTCTCAAAAGCTGACAGTGCGCCTTATAACCCGGTGCGCTTTATATATGGATTAATATTAAGATTCATTTTCATAAAGTTTCGGTCTCGCAACTTCGGTAAACAGCCGCCATCTTTTTTCCCGGTAGAACAGGAAGCGCTTCTTCTTCTACGCAAGCAACCGCCAAGGTAAGCACCCGCCCCCATAGAACAGGAAGCGCTTCTTCTTCTACTGTAAGCAACCACCCGCCCGCGTAGAAGAAGAAAAAGCGCGCGGACGTTTCATTTCCTTTGTGTGTTTACATCTGTAAAGACCACAAAATGGCTCCTACTAAGCGACAGGTTTCCGGTTCATGAAAAGACGCAATCTCTCCATCCGCACACGGATTACTATTTCACAGCAACTGATATTCCTGTGAACCGCACTGTGGATACAACGGGAGCACGTACGGTGAATATTCGCACCACAGGGAATGAGAAGTCATCCTTCACTGTGGTTCTAGCTTGCCATGCTAATGGCCAGAAACTTCCACCCATGGTGATATTCAAAAGGAAGACCTTGCCAAAAGAGACCTTTCCAGCCGGCGTCATCATAAAAGCTAACTCGAAGGGATGGATGGATGAAGAAAAGATGAGCGAGTGGTTAAGGTAAGTTTAAGTTTACGCGAAGAGGCCGGGTGGCTTTTTTCACGCAGCTCCGTCCATGTTGATATACGACTCCATGCGCGCCCACATCACGCTGGTTTTTAATATATTATTAAAGTTTGACTGACCTATTTGACTGTTTTTTTGACATTCCTTTAGCGCAGTTAGATGCGGCTTACAACACGGGGCGGCTTATAGGTGGACAAAGTTTTGAAATATGCCGTTCATTGAAGGCGCGGCTTATAACCCAGGGCGCCTTATGGTGCGGAAAATACGGTATATAAGACTTTTAAAGTCATTTTGATAGTAGGCTAATATAGACATTTACATCATGTGTTGCCTTCATTATAACACTTATATAAGACTTTTAAAGTCATTTTGATAGTAAGCTAATATAACTAATATAGACACTTACATCATGTAACCTAAATCCACACCCCAATGTGCCTCATAGTGGTGCACACAAGGTAGATTGTAGAGTTGTATTTAAACATCCAGTATGTTTGTAACCTCCCCAGCTGTCAGCTCAAATGGTTTGACTAAACGCTGTAAAAGGTCAAAAGCAAGCAAAGTTCTGAGCGTGTGACCTTCTGTCCGCCGTCACTAAAGATACATCGCAGGCTTGCAGGCGATACACCACAGACTGATGACAAAAGCAACCTTTTTAAACTGGGAATCAATGGAAGGAAATCTGAAAAGAAGGTCTGTGAGGACGCTCGGATGGTGAAAAAGACATTTTTTGACACATTAAAGGACATGAAAGCCATTTTTGACACATTAAAGCAGGGCCGGCCCGTGGCATAGGCCGTATAGGCAAATGCTAAGGGCGCCGTCCATCAGGGGGCGCCATGCCAGTGCCACAAATGTTGGAGAAAAAAAAAAAAAAAGTTGGTACTATTATTTCTTAATACAAAAAAATAATCCCACGTTAATTAAAATGCAAAGTAAAGCCTATTTAATAGAAATATTATTTGTTACAACATTACGCCCCCCCCCCCCCCTACCTTCCCGTATCATGACTCTTTTTGGACGTCACCACATCAAAAAATCAACACAAGATGTCAAAACGGCCAAAACTGTCAGGTGCCCAGGGAAGAAAAAAGAGAAAAGAAGAGGAGGAGAAACGAGAAAAAGACAGAGGTAGCAGGTAGGTAACGTTATAGCCTACATGAAATTATTTGTCCGTTACAGAATGTGATAGTAACCTGGCTTTTTAGCATTAAGCTAATGTTACATGATTCGGCAATTGCTAATCAATAAATAGCTAGTTCTGTTTTAACGTCGGGTTAATATTGTGGAGGGGGCTAAATTGTTATGGAAAATAATAATGTAACGTTAGGTAATTACAGTACTCCCACCTTACATTCCTCAGGGACATTTGTATTAGATCTTTTAAGCAGGTGTTTTTTGTTTACATTGTTATTGCCTTCTGGTTAGCTAATGTTTGCCCTGCAGGTAATAGTCACTTTTCCACCCCTTTATATATTAGGTATAGTTGTAAGCCTAGTTTTTAAAGTGCACATCATTATTGTAAATTAAGCAATATGTATGTAAAAAATATTGTATTTCATATATTCGTTTTTTATTTTTTGCATTCATTTATTTATTCATATTTTTTTTTATCTTGTTAACTATTCTGATTGTTAATTTGCTTTCTTTAAGTAAAAAGAAAGGTCAAAGACAAAGCTATTCGGTTTCTTGTGAGTATATACACTTCACTGCCGATGTGGGGGGGGGCGCCACCTAAAATCTTGCCTATGGCGCCAGATTGGTTAGGGCCGGGCCTGCATTAAAGGACATGAAAAGTGAGACTTGCTCCTTCGGGACTCACACAAAATGTCCAGTGTCGTTGTTGCCAGACATGGTTGAAGATCTGAGCTTCTGGACCAGAATGCGGATCACGTTGACGAAGATGACGATGTTGACCTGTTGAGGATGCACTTCGTCGTTGGTATTTACGAACATTTCCACATAAAAGCTGATCAGCTCACCAGCAGTGAAGCAGTGATTGGCCCTTTGATGATCCACCAGATGCCAACATTGTCCGTGTCATCCCAGCAGCTGCACACCACAACATGTTGATACCAATCAAACATTAGAAAGAAACAAAGACAGATTAATGAGGATTAAAATGAATTATCTTTAATCGTGATTAATCAAAATGATTCCCGATGATTAATCTGATTCAAATGTGTAACCATTTAAATCAGACCTGGGCCAATGAAGGTCCGGGGGCCACATGGGGCCACATTGATCTTTTCAATCTGGACCGCCGGACATTCCCAAATGCTTTTTTTAGATGTTTAAGATGTAAAGTGTAGCTGCCATTATCATCTTTTATAATCACCTTCAACAATACTAAGTCTTTACATGCTTGGAATTTGCATCATATACTCGTTACTATGCTCATCTATTTACTTACTATGGTCATCTAATTAATTACTATGCTCATTTAATTAGTTACTATGCTCATTTAATTAGTTACTATGCTCATCTAATTAGTTACTACGGTAATCTATTTACTTACTATGCTCATCTAATTAGTTACTATGGTCATCTAATTAGTTACTATGGTCATCTAATTAGTTACTATGGTCATATACTTACTTACTATGCTCATCTAATTACTTACTATGATCATCTAATTAGTTACTATGGTCATCTAATTAGTTACTATGCTCATCTAATTAGTTAGTATGCTCATCTAATGAGTTACTATGCTCATCTAATTAGTTACTATGCTCATCTAATTACTTACTATGATCATCTAATTAGTTACTATGGTCATCTAATTAGTTACTATGCTCATCTAATTAGTTACTATGCTCATCTAATTACTTACTATGATCATCTAATTAGTTACTATAGTCATCTAATTAGTTACTATGCTCATCTAATTAGTTACTATGCTCATCTAATTAGTTACTACGGTCATCTAATTACTTACTATGGTCATCTAATTAGTTACTATGCTCATCTAATTAGCTACTATGATCATCTAATTAGTTACTGTGCTCATCTAATTACTTACTATGCTCATCTAATTAGTTAGTATGCTCATCTAATTAGTTACTACGGTCATCTAATTACTTACTATGATCATCTAATTACTTACTATGCTCATCTAATTAGTTACTATGCTCATCTAATTAGTTACTATGCTCATCTAATTAGTTACTACGGTCATCTAATTACTTACTATGATCATCTAATTAGTTACTATGCTCATCTATTTACTTACTATGCTCATCTAATTAGTTACTATGGTCATCTATTTACTTACTATGATCATCTAATTAGTTACTATGGTCATCTAATTAGTTACTATGCTCATCTAATTAGTTAGTATGCTCATCTAATGAGTTACTATGCTCATCTAATTAGTTACTATGCTCATCTAATTACTTACTATGATCATCTAATTAGTTACTATGGTCATCTAATTAGTTACTATGCTCATCTAATTAGTTACTATGCTCATCTAATTACTTACTATGATCATCTAATTAGTTACGATGGTCATCTAATTAGTTACTATGCTCATCTAATTAGTTACTATGCTCATCTAATTAGTTACGATGGTCATCTAATTAGTTACTATGCTCATCTAATTACTTACTATGATCATCTAATTAGTTACTATGCTCATCTAATTACTTACTATGGTCATCTAATTAGTTACTATGATCATCTAATTAGTTACAATGGTCATCTAATTAGTTACTATGGTCACTACGAGGTATCTCAGATTGTAGTTGGGGTTTTTCACTATGTTTGTTGCGTTTTGGTTGTGTTTGGTTTGATTGTAAAATATGTTGTCAATATTCAGTGTTTTATCCTTCATAGTTAATATTGTAAATCCCACATTACATTCTGGGGGTCTCATTCAGTAAAAAAAAAAAAAATTCAAATTCCATTCTGTTTTTTAAGGCGGTCTGTCATAACGTTTTTAGCTTTCAATCATTATTGTGAGGTTTTGTATTAGTGTTCCTAAAAATAGATCTACCGGCCCCCAGACACGCTTTTTTATCTAAATGTGGCCCCACGATTAAAATAATTGCCCAGGCCTGATTTAAATGATGATAATAATAATAACAATAGTATGAATAATACAATTATAATAATAATAACAAAGTGGTACCACAACCTACACGCTCAATTCACTTGAGCTCTCAAAACAATTGCAATATTTTTTTAAATTGTATTTAATTTTTGCGTGGCTGCTGGTTGCAGGAGCCCTGTGTGCTTTTGTGTCCTCTTTTGTGTTTTTTGTCAAGGGGTTCTGCACTGCTTTTTGATGCTTTGTTGTGGACTTCTGGCTCTATCTGGTGTTTGCACCAGAGACCAGCTGTTGGCTCTCTGCCACACCCGAGTCTGTAAGGGGGATGCGGAGAAGGAGACGGGGGCGTCAGGAGGGGCGGGCTTTGTAGGGCCCTGGCTAGATGGGGAGGGTTCGGTCTCCCTGGACGGATTCTCGCTCATCGGCCGGGAGCTGGTGGGCAGCCTAGGATGTAGTCGGCTCTCTTGGTTCCTTTGTCAAGTTTGTTCCTGTCTCTAGCAGACAATAGCGTGGAACACCACGTGTATGGGTGTGAACATAGTGTTTGTTTGTCTATGCATGGAGCATATGTGCGCAATTTGTATTATGTATTGCTTATTTGGGGGTTTACTTTTGTAGCTGTATGTAGATTGTCTGTTTTGTGTCTCTCTCCCTTGGAATGTGAAGACCTCCCCCCATTGGTTTCTTATCAGTGGTGCGAGAGGGAGATGGGGGTTGTCTTTGTGTGAGAAGAAGTTGGTTTTCCCCTTGGAATGCCAGATCAACTAAAGCAGCCGATATGGATGTATTGATTAAGTTGATCTCAATACAAAGCTTTGGTATAAACTAGTGATGGGTTGATGAGGCGTCATGAAGCGTTTCGACACATTGCAAAACTGTATTGATACTGTGTCGATACTGTGTCACTAAATACTGACATCTGCTGGACATTAAAAATCCCTACAGGCAACCTATGGACCGACTCAACTGACACTGATTTGATGCCCTAGTACAGGGGTCACCAACCTTTTTGAAACCAAAAACTACTTCTTGGGTACTGATTAATGCGAAGGGCTACCAGTTTGATACACACTTTAATAAATAAATATATTGTCATTTGTAAGTTACACATAAGTGTGATTTAAACAAGAATAGCTAAATAAATACATTTATATATATAAAAAAATGGGTATTTCTGTCTGTCATTCCGTCATACTTTTTTTTTTCCTTTTACGGAAGGTTTTTTGTAGAGAATAAATGATGAAAAAACACTTAATTGAACGGTTTAAAAGAGGAGAAAACACGAAAAAAATTAAAATAAAATTTTGAAACATAGTTTATCTTCAATTTCGACTCTTTAAAATTCAAAATTCAACCGACAAAAAAAAGAGAAAAACTAGCTAATTTGAAATCTTTTGGAAAAAATTAAAAAAATAATTTATGGAACATCATTAGTAATTTTTCCTGATTAAGATACATTTTAGAATTTTGATGACATGTTTTAAATTGGTTAAAATCCAATCTGCACTTTGTTAGAATATTTAACAAATTGGACCAAGCTATATTTCTAACAAAGACAAATCAGTATTTCTTCTAGATTTTCCAGAACAAAAATTTTAAAAGAAATTCAAAATACTTTGAAATAAGATTTAAATTTGATTCTACAGATTTTCTAGATTTGCCAGAATAATTTTTATGAATTTTAATCATAGTAAGTTTGAAGAAATATTTCACAAATATTCTACGTCGAAAAAACAGAAACTAAAATGATTATTCTTTACAATAAAAAAACATTTTTTTTACTTGAACATTGATTTAAATTGTCAGGAAAGAAGAGGAAGAAATTTAAAAGGTAAAAAGGTGTATTTGTTTAAAAATCCTAAAATCATTTTTAAGGTTGTATTTTTTCTCTAAAATTGTATTTCTAAAAGTAATAAGAAGCAAAGTCAAAAATAAATGAATTTATTTAAACAAGTGAAGACCCATCCATCCATCCATTTTCTACCGCTTATTCCAAGTGAAGACCAAGTCTTTAAAATATTTTCTTGGATTTTCAAATTCTATTTGAGTTTTGTCTCTTTTAGAATTAAAAATGTGGAGCAAAGCGAGACCAGCTTGCTAGTAAATAAATAAAATTTAAAAAATAGAGGCAGCTCACTGGTAAGTGCTGCTCTTTGAGCTATTTTTAGAACAGGCCAGCGGGCGACTGATCTGGTCCTTACGGGCTACCTGGTGACCGCGGGCACCGCGTTGGTGACCCCTGCCCTAGTATATACAATAATATAAACCAAGTCATTGTATTTCATTTAGGATTATTTCATATCTTCATTTAAATAAAAATATATTTTTATCTTTTTTAGATACAGTCAATAAATAATGTGAACATGTATCATAACATGGAAATCTAAGAGAACGTGTTGTGGATGATTGTGGACTGGAAATTTTTTTAATTTTATTTTTTACACATTTAAAAAAAAAAGAAAAAAAAAAAGTTTTTCCGACGTATTACATTTTAGACGATTTCTCTTCTTAGTTATTATTTCTCCGGCTGTAGAAAAGAGCCGCTCACAGGGCACAGAGGAGGCGACACAGTTGGCGTATCGGTCACGTGACCAAAACAGCTCATGATCGGTCACGTGACTTTCTAAAAGCGGTACGCGCACCGACACAGGGTTTTGCTCTATGAGCTCGACGCATGCGCCGATGCATCGGTGTTGCGGGACCCATCACTAGTATAAACTTGAAAATATTGCAATTCTGTCTTGATGGTCCTTCTTACTCAGCATATATGTCATCGAAAGAACTTGGGATTGACCAATAACTTAGATTCCCTTGGAGGAAGAACTGGTCCGACGCAACAATACACATGCTTAAATCAATCATTTTTTAAAAATTTGATCAGGAGTTAATTCGTTATTTTGACAGCTCTGGTTGTTAATGGTGTGTTTCTCTGATTCATATTTTCTCCCAGGCGCTAACTTTCTAAATTCTGGGTGGCTGGAGGGGAGGATTGTGTGGATTTATGGCTGCGAGCTGTGGGCTGTGACAATTACTACTTGATGGCGGGGAGAGAGAATCAAATGATGTTTGCAATTTAAAGCATGACAAATAGCCGAGAGATACCGGTAAGTTGCGGTACCACTGTGTGTCATATATCATACTGTACGTCATAAATCATACTGTGTGTCATATATCATACTGTACGTCATAAATCATACTGTACGTCATAAATCATACTGTGTGTCATATATCATACCCTCTGTTGTCAAAGAAGAATCTGGTCAGGATCCAAAGTATGAGAATGGCAGACGGGAGCCCTGAGAAACAAAAACACATGTGTATGAATTCATGACTGTGAATACTCTTCAGGTTACTGTAATCTCAACTGGACTGTTCAGTTTGTCTTAGATGACCTTTGACCTCTTTCTCAACCAAGCTGCATTAGATAAGACACATCTTGTCTGAGAGAATGGTGCAGGACCCAAAGTATTTCTCCTCTAGAGAGGATGGTTTGGCTCTATTGAACATATACAGTACATATACTGTATATATACATATACTTTATATATACATATACATATACTGTACATATACATATGCATATACTGTACATATACATATACATATACAGTACATATACATATACATATACTGTACATATACATATACTGTACATATACAGTACATATGCATATACTGTACATATACATATGCATATACTGTACATATACATACACTGTACATATACATAAACATATACTGTGCATATCCATATACATATACTGTACATATACATATACATATAATGTACATATACATATACTGTATATATACAAACACATACACTGTACATATACATATACATATACTGTACATATACATACACATATAATGTACACATACATATACATATACTGTACATATACATATACATATAATGTACATATACATATACATATAATGTACATATACATATTATAGTGCAAAACGACAGCTGTTAATGCTGAAATATATGTTATTATATATATTAGGTGAGGGAGGGGAGCAGTGAGCAGCAGCAGTGGCCGCTCTCGGGAATCATTTTGGTGATTTAACCCCCAATTCCGACCCTTGATGGTGAGAGCCAAGCATGACATCATTGCACTCGGAAGGTTTCCTTGTTCTTCAGGGGATTTTTCCCTGAAGAGCAGGGAAACCTGCGAAACAGCCTCTGTGATTTTTCCTGACCTAATGTACAGGTAAAAGCCAGTAAATTAGAATATTTTGAAAAACTTGATTTATTTCAGTAATTGCATTCAAAAGGTGTAACTTGTACATTATATTTATTCATTGCACACAGACTGATGCATTCAAATGTTTATTTCATTTCATTTTGATGATTTGAAGTGGCAACAAATGAAAATCCAAAATTCCGTGTGTCACAAAATTAGAATATTACTTAAGGCTAATACAAAAAAGGGATTTTTAGAAATGTTGGCCAACTGAAAAGTATGAAAATGAAAAATATGAGCATGTACAATACTCAATACTTGGTTGGAGCTCCTTTTGCCTCAATTACTGCGTTAATGCGGCGTGGCATGGAGTCGATGAGTTTCTGGCACTGCTCAGGTGTTATGAGAGCCCAGGTTGCTCTGATAGTGGCCTTCAACTCTTCTGCGTTTTTGGGTCTGGCATTCTGCATCTTCCTTTTCACAATACCCCACAGATTTTCTATGGGGCTAAGGTCAGGGGAGTTGGCGGGCCAATTTAGAACAGAAATACCATGGTCCGTAAACCAGGCACGGATAGATTTTGCGCTGTGTGCAGGCGCCAAGTCCTGTTGGAACTTGAAATCTCCATCTCCATAGAGCAGGTCAGCAGCAGGAAGCATGAAGTGCTCTAAAACTTGCTGGTAGACGGCTGCGTTGACCCTGGATCTCAGGAAACAGAGTGGACCGACACCAGCAGATGGTATGGCACCCCAAACCATCACCCAACCATGCAAATTTTGCATTTCCTTTGGAAATCGAGGTCCCAGAGTCTGGAGGAAGACAGGAGAGGCACAGGATCCACGTTGCCTGAAGTCTAGTGTAAAGTTTCCACCATCAGTGATGGTTTGGGGTGCCATGTCATCTGCTGGTGTCGGTCCACTCTGTTTCCTGAGATCCAGGGTCAACGCAGCCGTCTACCAGCAAGTTTTAGAGCACTTCATGCTTCCTGCTGCTGACCTGCTCTATGGAGATGGAGATTTCAAGTTCCAACAGGACTTGGCCCCTGCACACAGCGCAAAATCTACCCGTGCCTGGTTTACGGACCATGGTATTTCTGTTCTAAATTGGCCCGCCAACTCCCCTGACCTTAGCCCCATAGAAAATCTGTGGGGTCTTGTGAAAAGGAAGATGCAGAATGCCAGACCCAAAAACACAGAAGAGTTGAAGGCCACTATCAGAGCAACCTGGGCTCTCATAACACCTGAGCAGTGCCAGAAACTCATCGACTCCATGCCACGCCGCATTAACGCAGTAATTGAGGCAAAAGGAGCTCCAACCAAGTATTGAGTATTGTACATGCTCATATTTTTAATTTTCATACTTTTCAGTTGGCCAACATTTCTAAAAATCCCTTTTTTGTATTAGCCTTAAGTAATATTCTAATTTTGTGACACATGGAATTTTGGATTTTCATTTGTTGCCACTTCAAATCATCAAAATTAAATGAAATAAACATTTGAATGCATCAGTCTGTGTGCAATGAATAAATATAATGTACAAGTTACACCTTTTGAATGCAATTACTGAAATAAATCAAGTTTTTCAAAATATTCTAATTTACTGGCTTTTACCTGTATATATACTGTATATATATATATATATATATATATATGTATGCAGTGTGCTCTGGGACTCCTCCTAGAGTTACAAAATGTAATTTCACTTTTAATGCCTTGATTCCTAACCACTAAGCCACAGCACATGTGGACTTAGGCAAATTAGATATGTCACCAAGATTATTCCATTTGATTTCCTCTAGTTGGCTACAGTCTGGTGGGGTGTGTAATTTCACCCATTTGGGTTAAAAATATTTTACGCCAATCAGTAATTATAATCTGCAAGTGTCGGTGCTGTCTAGAGCTTGGCAGAGTAACCGTGTAATACTCTTCCATATCAGTAGGTGGCAGCAGGTAGCTAATTGCTTTGTAAAGGTCGTATTTAATGCTTAAACCAAAAATAAACAAAAGGCATTGAAACTAAGGGATGGCTATGGAAAACGAAACTAAAACCGAACCGGCTGCAAAGTAAACGAAAACAGAATGCTGGACGACAGCAAAGACTTACAGCGTGTGGAGCAGACGGCGTCCACAAAGTACATCCGAACATGACATGACAATCAACAATTTCCGCACAAAGAAGGATAGCCTCCGCACTACTGAAACAGTCTTGATTGCTAAAACAAAGCAGGTATGGGGAATAGCGTTCAAAGGAAGACATGAAACTGCTACAAGAAAATACCAACAAAACAGGAAAAGCCACCAAAATAAAGGCGCAAGACACTACACACAGGAAAACAGCAAAAAAGTCCAAATAAGTCACGGCGTGATGTGATTTTTAATTTTGATTTCCCCTCGAGGATTAATAAAGTATTTCTGATTCTGATTCTCTACTTTTAGACAAGAGCTATATCGATGCATGCTTGGTTATGATTTGAATTCATATCCAACAATTGCAACAATGACTTTTTACTGTCAATATCAACTACCAATTTTACATTTGTAATGTTTTCTGCTGGTGGTGTGCCTCCGCATTTTTTCAATGAACAAAAATGTGCCTTGGCTCTGTTGCGTCGGACCAGTTCTTCCTCCAAGGGAATCTAAGTTACTGGTCAATCCCAAGTTCTTTAGATGACATATATGCTGAGTAAGAAGGACCCTCAAGACAGTTTTGGAATATTATCAAGTTTTACTGAAAGTTTCAGGAGAACCACCTAGACCAATACATTCATACCGACTTCCTAAGTTGTTCTGGCATTCCAAGGGAAAAGGCAACTCATTTCACACAAAGAAAGACCCCCCTACCCCCCAAACACTGATAAGAAGAGAGACGTGGGGGTTGTCTTCCCATTCCAATTGGAATATTATCAAGTTTTACTGAAAGTTTCAGGAGAACCAGATAGACCAATACATTCATACCGACTTCCTAAGTTGTTCTGGCATTCCAAGGGAAAAGGCAACTCATTTCACACAAAGAAAGACCCCCCCCTCAACACTGATAAGAAGAGAGACGTGGGGGTTGTCTTCACATTCCAATGGTTTACGACCCTGTCTAAAGAAACTGGTCGAATACACAGAGGAAAAGTATTAGGCGCTACTCTAACATGGCTATCTAAAAAGAAAGAACTCTTAATCATATCTGCCTCCTTTCCACAGCTCCAAAAGGGTTGAAAAACACTGGCTTAGTGTTTAGGAATCAAGGCATTTGAAGGTAAATTACATTTTGTAACTCTAGGAGGAGCCCCAGAGCCAAAAATGGAATGTTTTCTTACTTCAACTTGACATATATGCTGAATAAGAAGGACCGTCAAGAAAGTTTTGGAATATTATCAAGTTTTACTGAAAATTTCAGGAGAACCACCGAGACCAACACATTCATACCGACTTCCTAAGTTGTTCTGGCATTCCAAGGGAAAAGGCAACTCATTTCACACAAAGAAAGACCCCCCCTCAACACTGATAAAAAGAGAGACGTGGGGCTTGTCTTCACATTCCAATGGTTTACGACCGTGTCTAAAGAAACTGGTCGAAAACAAAGAGGAAAAGTATTAGGCGCTACTCTAACATGGCTATCTAAAAATAAATAACTCTTAATCATATCTGCCTCCTTTCCACAGCTCCAAAAAGGTTGAAAAACACTGGCTTAGTGGTTAGGAATCAAGGCATTAAAAGGTAAATTACATTTTGTAACTCTAGGAGGAGCCCCAGAGCCAAAAATGTAATGTTTTCTTACTTCAACTTGACATATATGCTGAATAAGAAGGACCGTCAAGAAAGTTTTGGAATATTATCAAGTTTTACTGAAAGTTTCAGGAGAACCAGATAGACCAATACATTCATACCGACTTCCTAAGTTGTTCTGGCATTCCAAGAGAAAAGGCAACTCATTTCACACAAAGAAAGACCCCCCCTCAACACTGATAAGAAGAGAGACGTGGGGCTTGTCTTCACATTCCAATGGTTTACGACCGTGTCTAAAGAAACTGGTCGAATACACAGAGGAAAAGTATTAGGCGCTACTCTAACATGGCTATCTAAAAATAAATAACTCTTAATCATATCTGCCTCCTTTCCACAGCTCCAAAAAGGTTGAAAAACACTGGCTTAGTGGTTAGGAATCAAGGCATTAAAAGGTAAATTACATTTTGTAACTCTAGGAGGAGCCCCAGAGCGAAAATAATGGAATGTTTTCTTACTTCAACTTGACATATATGCTGAATAAGAAGGACCGTCAAGAAAGTTTTGGAATATTATCAAATTTTACTGAAAGTTTCAGGAGAACCAGATAGACCAATACATTCATACCGACTTCCTAAGTTGTTCTGGCATTCCAAGGGAAAAGGCAACTCATTTCACACAAAGAAAGACCCCCCCTCAACACTGATAAGAAGAGAGACGTGGGGCTTGTCTTCACATTCCAATGGTTTACGACCCTGTCTAAAGAAACTGGTCGAATACACAGAGGAAAAGTATTAGGCGCTACTCTAACATGGCTATCTAAAAATAAATAACTCTTAATCATATCTGCCTCCTTTCCACAGCTCCAAAAAGGTTGAAAAACACTGGCTTAGTGGTTAGGAATCAAGGCATTAAAAGGTAAATTACATTTTGTAACTCTAGGAGGAGCCCCAGAGCCAAAAATGGAATGTTTTCTTACTTCAACTTGACATATATGCTGAATAAGAAGGACCGTCAAGAAAGTTTTGGAATATTATCAAGTTTTACTGAAAGTTTCAGGAGAACCACCTAGACCAATACATTCATACTGACTTCCCAAGTTGTTCTGGCATTCCAAGGGAAAAGGCAACTCATTTCACACAAAGAAAGACCCCCCCTCAACACTGATAAGAAGAGAGACGTGGGGCTTGTCTTCACATTCCAATGGTTTACGACCCTGTCTAAAGAAACTGGTCGAATACACAGAGGAAAAGTATTAGGCGCTACTCTAACATGGCTATCTAAAAATAAATAACTCTTAATCATATCTGCCTCCTTTCCACAGCTCCAAAAAGGTTGAAAAACACTGGCTTAGTGTTTAGGAATCAAGGCATTTGAAGGTAAATTACATTTTGTAACTCTAGGAGGAGCCCCAGAGCCAAAAATTTAATGTTTTCTTACTTCAACTTGACATATATGCTGAATAAGGACCGTCAAGAAAGTTTTGGAATATTATCAAGTTTTACTGAAAGTTTCAGGAGAACCAGATAGACCAATACATTCATACCGACTTCCTAAGTTGTTCTGGCACTCCAAGGGAAAAGGCAACTCATTTCACACAAAGAAAGACCCCCCCTCAACACTGATAAGAAGAGAGACGTGGGGCTTGTCTTCACATTCCAATGGTTTACGACCGTGTCTAAAGAAACTGGTCGAATACACAGAGGAAAAGTATTAGGCGCTACTCTAACATGGCTATCTAAAAATAAATAACTCTTAATCATATCTGCCTCCTTTCCACAGCTCCAAAAAGGTTGAAAAACACTGGCTTAGTGGTTAGGAATCAAGGCATTAAAAGGTAAATTACATTTTGTAACTCTAGGAGGAGCCCCAGAGCCAAAAATGGGATGTTTTCTTACTTCAACTTGACTTGGCCTAACAGCAGAAATGGACGAGCAGCTTCTTCGTCCTTCATTCGCCCAAGATAAGAAGTAACTCCCAATTAACACCAAATACAAATGTCCTCACCCCATCCAATCAGGATGTACCACCAGAAGTATTTCCTCTGGGAGACGAAGGTCAGAGCCAGGAGGGTCTGCAGATACATGCCCTCCACCAGCAGCCAGAAGTAATTGGCCAGGATGCTAAACTGGAAGAAGGCCACAGCGGACTTGCACGCCGTCTGAGGAGGGGAAGACTTTGTTAGAAGACTGGATGGACGTGGCTCTGACGCACTACTTCAGCTCAATTAGCTTTTGAAGTTGGCAGAGAAAGAAAGTGCTGAGGTGAGATGTCTCACGGTGGACATGGAGCAGTGGTCCAGCGTCTGGTCAGCAAACAGCACGGTGTCTTTGATGAAAACAGCGCTGGCTCTCAGGATGAAGGAGGAGAACAAGTTGATGTGGATGTAGTTCCTGGTGCAGCGGAACTTTCTGCATGCAGCAAAATAAGGGAAATGAGCACTCATCCTCTCACTTTCTGTTGGAGGTTGTGGGCGCTACACCACGCAACCTCCAGCCATTCATTACACACCCTTCTATTAAATAACTCTCTTAGAATGAAGAATCTGGAATGAGAAATTGTATTATATATAATCCAATATATAATTATATTGGATTATATATAATTGTATATATATACAGTATATAATTATATATATACATATATATATATATATATATATATATATATATATATATATATATATATATATATATATATATATATTTATATATATATATATATATATATATATATATATATATATATATATATATATATATATATATATATATATATATATATATATATATATATATATATATATATATATATATATATATATATATATTCTCATCCACAACAGTACACCATGGCAAAAAAAGAACAATGCAACATTTGACGTCACTATGGGAAGTTTTGACGGAGCAGAAACGTGTGAACTCGTTGGGAGTTTCCTCCTCTCCCAGCTCGCTAGCCTCAATCTGAACCTTGGTATTTACCGTGATGACGGACTGGCAGTGTGTCGCGCCTCGCCAAGGAGCAGCGAGAATACCAAGAAGCGCATATGCCAAATTTTCAAAGAGAACGGCCTACGGATCACGATTGAAGCCAACAAGCAAACCGTCAACTTCCTTGACGTCACTTTCAACCTGAGAAATAACAGCTACCAACCATTCACGAAACCCAACACAACACTCCAATACGTGCACCATGACAGCAACCACCCACCCACCACCACGAAAAGAATACCTACCGGAATTAATAAAAGGCTATCGATGCTGTCATCTAGCAAAGCTGAATTTGACCAAGCAACCCCCCCGTACCAAAAAGCCCTTGATGAAAGCGGATACAATTTCACCCTCACCTATGAACCCACGCCAGAAAACCAGCCAAAAAAGAACAGAAAACGAAACGACATCATCTGGTACAACCCCCCATACAGCAAAAACGTCTCAACTAACATTGGACACAAATTCCTCAATCTGATTGACAAACACTTTCCCAAAGACAACACCCTAAGAAAAGTATTCAACAAGAACAACATTAAATTGAGCTACAGCTGTATGAACAATATACGACAAATCATCTCAAACCACAACAAAACAATTGCAAATGAGCCGTCGGCCCCCGGACAGAGCGACTCCAAAACCAACAAAGGCTGTAACTGTCGAAAGAAACCTGATTGCCCTCTCAACGGGGGGTGCTTACAAACATCAGTTGTCTACCAATCTAAGGTAATACGCAAGGACATTAACACATCCGACACATATGTAAGATTAACCGAGGGAGAATTCAAAACCAGATGGAACAATCACAAGGCTTCTTTCAGGAACCAAAACCTGCGGAATACCACAGAACTCAGCAAACACATTTGGGACCTCAAAGACAATAATGTTGAATATTCAATAACATGGCAAATTCTTGCATCCAGCACACCTTACAATAGTGGTAATAAAAGATGCAACCTATGCTTGAAAGAGAAACTGTTTATTATATACCGCCCAGACCTGTCATCCCTCAACAAGCGCAGCGAAATTGTATCAGCATGCCGCCACAGACGGAAACACCTCCTAGGTAACACATGAGCCAATCACCACGCCCCTACGCCAGCCTGTACCCACCCACTCTGTGCCCTATATAAACCATGGTATGTGAATGCTCCCATTAAAATCTCCTGATGATTGAGGGAACCCCTCATGAAACAGGCCTGTAGAGATGAAGTAGTCTTGTGATTTTTTTCCCACACATACATATATATATATATATATATATATATATATATATATGTATATATATATATATATATATATATATATATATATATATATATATGTAAAACGTAGTTGACTAGTTCTACCTGAATGCTGTGAACACCACAACGGCCGTGATGAGGGAGATGAGCGAGGTGGCGTAGCCGACAGTGTAGACTTGTCTGAAGGTGTAGAGATATTTGGTCTGCAGGCAGAGAGCGACACAACGTGAGTGAGGCGCCCTGAAATGGGCCTTAACCCTAACCCACGTAGCAGTGTGAGTCAACACCTCCGATTCCGGCTCGCCGTCGTCACTGAAAACACAGACCTCCTCGTAGGGCGGATACATGTCTGACCAGCCGTCTGCAGTGCAGTTCCTGTAAACAAACCCTGCACACACACACAGAGGACACGGACAAGCTATTGGAAATCAAAGTCTGACAGATGGCGTCGTAAAAGTTAGCGAGGGCGTGCAGAACATAAACCTCAACCATCCGTCCAATCATCATCATTATTGATGGACGCGGCCACTCGGAACCAACCTTGGCTGCTGGAGAAATGCTGGAAGACGTCAGAGCACGACACGTTGGCCACCTGACCCACGTCGGCTGTCCTCCAGCATCCAACGTTGTCCCATTCCGTTTTACAGCCTGCAAGCATCAACACACTGGATTTGTTTTCTGCTCTGTTCACAACAAGAAAGCTTAGGACTCAACTTTTGCTGGAAAATGCCTTTACAATCTGAAAAGTGTCCTTTTTCTAAGGCTCACATTCAGTCCAGTCGTGAATATGATACATTGTGTGAATCTATACCTCCTCTAAGTGTGCAAACTTGTAGGACTTCACAGTATTGTCACATAGCGATATATTGCAATATTCTACAGAGTTCAGAGACAAATTTAATTGACAAGTTTGACAGTGCATCTGGAAAGTATTCACAGCTTTTTCCACATTTTGTTTTGTTACAGCCTTATTCTAAAATGTAACAAATTATTTTTGGCCTTAAAATTCTACAGACAATACCCCATAATGACAATGTGAAAAGTTTTTTTTGAAAATGTATTGAAGATTAAAAAAAACTAAGTGATCACATGTACATAAGTATTCACAGCCTTTGCTCAATACTTTGTTGATGCACATTGGGCAGCAATTACAGCCTCAAGTCTTTTTGAATACCATGCCAAAAACTTGGCACACCTTTCTTTGGGCAGTTTCGCCCGTTCGTCTTTGCAGCACCTCTCAAGCTCCATCAGGTTGGGTGAGAGGCAGGAACTCGGATATGGTCAGGATAGAGGGAAAGATGAATGCAACTATGTGCAGAGACATCCCGGATGAAGATGGTCAGGCTTGACGGAACGATGAATGCATCAATGTGCAGAGACATCCTGGATGAAGATGGTCAGGATAGAGGGAAAGATGAATGCAGCAATGTGCAGAGACATCCCGGATGAAGATGGTCAGGATAGACGGAAAGATGAATGCAGCAACGTATTTTGAAAAGTCATATAAATTATGCACTTAAGTAATTTACTGCGATTAAAATGCAAACATGTGAGGCAGGAACTCAGAGATGGTCAGGATAGAGGGAAAGATGAATGCAGCAATGTGCAGAGACATCCCGGATGAAAATGGTCAGGATAGAGGGATAGATGAATGCAGCAATGTGCAGAGACATCCCGAATGAAGATGGTCAGGATAGACGGAACGGTGAATGCAGCAATGTGCAGAGACATCCCGGATGAAGATGGTCAGGATAGAGGGAAAGATGAATGCAGTAATGTGCAGAGACATCCCGGTTGAAGATGGTCAGGATAGAGGGAAAGATGAATGCAGCAATGTGCAGAGACATCCCGGATGAAGATGGTCGGGATAGACGGCAAGATGAATGCAGCAACGTATTTTGAAAAGTCATATAAATTATGCACTAAAGTAATTTACTGCGATTAAAATGCAAACATGTGAGGCAGGAACTCGGAGATGGTCAGGATAGAGGGAAAGATGAATGCAGCAATGTGCAGAGACATCCTGGATGAAGATGGTCAGGATAGAGGGAAAGATGAATGCAGTAATGTGCAGAGACATCCCGGATGAAGATGGTCAGGATAGAGGGAAAGATGAATGCAGCAATGTGCAGAGACATCCCGGATGAAGATGGTCGGGATAGACGGCAAGATAAATGCAGCAACGTATTTTGAAAAGTCATATAAATTATGCACTTAAGTAATTTACTGCGATTAAAATGCAAACATGTGAGGCAGGAACTCGGAGATGGTCAGGATAGAGGGAAAGATGAATGCAGCAATGTGCAGAGACATCCCGGATGAAGATGGTCAGGATAGACGGAAAGGTGAATGCAGCAATGTGCAGAGACATCCCGGATGAAGATGGTCAGGATTGACGGAACGATGAATGCAGCAATGTGCAGAGACATCCCGGATGAAGATGGTCAGGATAGAGGGAAAGATGAATGCAGCAATGTGCAGAGACATCCCGGATGAAGATGGTCAGAATAGACGGAACGGTGAATGCAGCAATGTGCAGAGACATCCCGGATGAAGATGGTCAGGATAGAGGGAAAGATGAATGCAGTAATGTGCAGAGACATCCCGGTTGAAGATGGTCAGGATAGAGGGAAAGATGAATGCAGCAATGTGCAGAGACATCCCGGTTGAAGATGGTCAGGATAGAGGGAAAGATGAATGCAGCAATGTGCAGAGACATCCCGGATGAAGATGGTCGGGATAGACGGCAAGATGAATGCAGCAACGTATTTTGAAAAGTCATATAAATTATGCACTAAAGTAATTTACTGCGATTAAAATGCAAACATGTGAGGCAGGAACTCGGAGATGGTCAGGATAGAGGGAAAGATGAATGCAGCAATGTGCAGAGACATCCCGGATGAAGATGGTCAGGATAGACGGAAAGGTGAATGCAGCAATGTGCAGAGACATCCCGGATGAAGATGGTCAGGATAGACGGAAAGGTGAATGCAGCAATGTGCAGAGACATCCCGGATGAAGATGGTCAGGATAGAGGGAAAGATGAATGCAGCAATGTGCAGAGACATCCCAGATGAAGATGGTCAGGATAGACAGAAAGGTGAATGCAGCAATGTGCAGAGACATCCCGAATGAAGATGGTCAGGATAGAGGGAAAGATGAATGCAGTAATGTGCAGAGACATCCCGGGTGAAGATGGTCAGGATAGAGGGAAAGATGAATGCAGCAATGTGCAGAGACATCCCGGATGAAGATGGTCAGGATAGAGGGAAAAATGAATGCAGCAATGTGCAGAGACATCCCGGATGAAGATGGTCAGGATAGAGGGAAAGATGAATGCAGCAACGTATTTTGAAAAGTCATATAAATTATGCACTTAAGTAATTTACTGCGATTAAAATGCAGACATGTGATTAATTAGATTTTTTTTTTTTTTTTATAATTTTACAGCACTAATTATAATCTATATACCAAATCATACAAACTACAAAAGCAGTGAAGTTGTCAGGTTGTGTAAATGATAAATAAAAAGAGAATACAACAAATCCTTTTCAACTTATATTCAATTGAATAGACTGCAAAGACAAGATATTTCATGTTCACACTGACAAACTTTCTTCTTTTTTGCAAATATTAGCTCGTTTGGAATTTGATGCCTGCAACATGTTTCAAAAAAGCTGGCACAAGTGGCAAAAAAGAGTGAGAAAGTTGAGGAATGTTCATCAAAGACTTATTTGGAACATCCCACAGGTGAACAGGCTGATTGGGAACAGGTGGGTGCCATGATTGGGTATAAAAGTAGATTCCATGAAATGCTCAGTCATTCACAAACAAGGACGGGGCGAGGGTCACCACTTTGTCAACAAATGCGTGAGCAAATTGTTTAAGAACGACATTTCTCAACAAGGAATTTAGGGATTTCACCATCTACGCTCCGTAATATCATCAAAAGGTTCAGAGAATCTGCAGAAATCACTGCACGTAAGCCATGATATTATGCACCTTGGATCCGTCAGGCGGTACTGCATTAAAAAGCTACATCAGTGTGTAAAGGATATCACCACATGGGCTCAGGAACACTTCAGAAAACCACTGTCATTAACTACAGTTGGTCGCTACTTCTGTAAGTGCAAGTTAAAACTCTACTATGCAAATTGAAAGTTATTTATCAACAACACCCAGAAACGCCGCCAGCTTCGCTGGGCCCGAGCTCATCTAAGATGGACTGATGCAAAGTGGGAAAGTGTTCTGTGGTCTGACGAGTCCACATTTCAAATTGTTTTTGGAAAATGTGGACCAAAGAGGAAAAGAACCATCCGGATTGTTCTAGGGTGAAAGTGTAAAAGGCAGCATGTGTGATGGTATGGGGGTGTATTAGTGCCCAAGACATGGGTAACTTACACATCTGTGAAGGCACCATTAATGCTGAAAGGTACATACAGCTTTTGGAGCAACATATGTTGCCATCCAAGCGACGTTATCATGGACGCCCCTGCTTATTTCAGCAAGACAATGCCAAGCCATGTGTTACAACAGTGTGGCTTCATAGTAAAAGAGTGCAGGTACTAGACTGGCCTGCCTGTAGTCCAGACATTGAAAATGTGTGAAGGCTAAAATATGAGAAGGGAGACTGTTGAACAACTTAAGCTGTACATCAAGCAAGAATGGGAAAGAATTCCACTTCAAAAATATGTCTCCTCAGCAGTGTTGGGTTAGTTACTGCAAAGCAGTAACTAGTTATAGTTACTAGTTACTTCATTTCAAAAGTAACTCAGTTACTAACTCAGTTACTTACACCACAAAGTAATGCGTTACTGTGAAAAGTAACTATTTAGTTACTTCTTTTTTTTTTCTTTTTTTTTTTTAAGGCTCCCATTAATGCCCTTATAGCCTTCATTTCAGTACTGTTATTGCACTGGAGAATAATACAATGTGTTGATCAACTTGACATGCATTTGCATCACTCAACTCTGCTAAGCAATGTGCTCTACATACAACACACAAAGACAAAGATATGTTACAAAGGCCAATTTGTTTCTGGCCAGAACAAATTGACAAAACTATTTTAAATAGCTGCAACATAACATACATAAGTAACAAACAGCATAATAACAGCATAGATGTAAACCAAGAAAGGCACACACTACATACACAAAGTCTAACCAGGCATTTTCTTCCTCAAATAATTCTTATACAAAATCATGTCTGAAACCCAGAACACTCTACACATTTCCCCAGTTTTAGTTTAGAGATAAGGAAAGATTGGCCTGGCCCACTAGGATCCCTCTTTATGTTTGTCAACTTTATGGTCTATACATTTAGAGTCATGTGATAATCAAACACTCTAGAAGTCTAGAATGAAAGAGTATAAAAGAGAATTGACAGCAACGTTCCCTCTCAGGTGCACGCCTGTGCAATTGTGCACTGCTCAAGCGTCCTCTGCGCACGGCAAATCTATGCCACGCACAAAATCAAATAAAAAAATAAGCGCATAACAATTTTCGACACGACACGGACACGACAGAGAAAACAGATTTCGTCATCATTGTTCAAATATTGTAACGTCTGTCGAGACGCTTTGAGGACATGAATTCCATCCATCACTTTACTGAGCAAAACTCTTTATTGTCGGCCATAAACACATCACCAAAACATTAGTAAAAAAAATGACATCTAGCAAAACTGGTCATTTTCTGCAGTACAAACCAGACCAAAAGCAACTTTGTTATATCAACAGCAGCCGCTCGCTCTCTCACGTGTGCCAACACATGCACATATGGCACTTAGCCAGTGATGCGTTTACAGCCACACAAAAAGTCGGACAACTCCAACACCACACATAAAGTGTCATTCCAGGTCGTTACTCTATGATTTACCAATCAAATGTGTGCTTATTCTAGTGTCATTTATTAGGAATCTTAATTTATAAATATTAATCATTAAATGCTGTTAGTATATTAAAATACTAAAAAAAATACGAATAAAAATATATTTTTTACAAACAGGAAGTTGCAGGAATGTACACATGATCCCCTGCTTACATCTCATTGTGCAACATGTGAATGTTTTAATGGGAACTAAATGCAATGTCTGAAAGGGGTACAAATTATTTCCAAAGCAGGACCTCCACCCAGACAAACAATACAAGTACACAGTTCATGAAAAACAATATTTTTTGTTATTGTCATTATAAGTGGGCCTAAACACTTATATTAGAAATGGAAATGACTGCTGTCATTTGATTCTAATAATAAGAGAATGTTGTCTGTCTATCTGTGTTGGCCTTGTGATGAGGTGGGGACTTGTCCAGGGTGTACCCCGCCTTCCGCCCGAATGCAGCTGATATAGGCTCCAGCGACCCCGAAAGGGACAAGCGGTAGAAAAAAGATGGATGGATGGAGATGCTGGTGTAGCCACAGTGTGCACGTCTGATGTTGCTCACATGGGCTCCACCGAATGCTCAGAGAGGTTTTGCGTTTGCTCACACACATCATCAACAATTAGAGGGAACATTGATTGACAGAGTGTGTACCTTCAGTGCTGAATGATGAGCAGAGGCAGAGTTAATCCTTAAATGGTGGTGGTGGAGGTGAAGTGTCATTGGAGTCTCTATCTCTCTTTACTAGCTTCGTGGAAGCATGTTGCTTATGTAGCTTGTTTCAGCAGATTTGAATTGCTGTTTTGGGCAGTAGATGGCATCTTTGATCCAAAGCACAATTTACATTTAACTAAAATGTTCTTTTCTTTGTGCTCGACAAAAGAAAAGTAGTGAAAATATCTCCATGTTAGCAAACTCGACTTCTGGCTCCGCCGTGATCAGACACGCCCCCCTCCCTCCCCACACTCACACTCAGACACACCCACACAGAGCGCATGTCTCTCTTTTCCGGCTTGTGACACAAGAAGAATCAGAACGATGACACAGCAGCGCTCCGATAAAACACACTTTATACTACATAAAAAGTAACGTAAAAATAACGCAGTAACGCATCATGTAGTAACGGTAACTGAGTTACTGAATATAAAAAATAACGCGTTAGATTACTAGTTACCGCCGAAACTAACGGCGTTACAGTAACACGTTACTTTGTAACGCGTTAGTCCCAACACTGCTCCTCAGTTCCCAAACCTTTAATGAGTGTTGTTAAAAGGAAAGGCCATGTAACACACTGGTAAAAATGTATTTTTTGCAATGTGTTGCTGCCATTAAATTCTAAGTTGATGATTATTTGCACCAAAAAAAAGAAGTTTCTCAGTGTGAACATGAAATATCTTGTCTTTGCAGTCTATCCAATTGAATATAAGTTGAAAAGGATTTGTTGTATTCTCTTTTTATGTACAAAATACAAAACGTGCCAACTTCACTGCTTTTGGCTTTTGTAGTACCCAATATTTTTAATTTAGTTGTTTTGAATTTTTCAACATTTGCTTGCATTTGTCATTTCTTTTTTTTTGTCTTGCCCAGTTTGGTCAAAGGGAATGAAAAGTATTGCAAGTATTGAAGTATTGTTCCATAAAAATGTGTCAGAGACAGCTTCCGTCCAAAATCCACTTCACAACGAGACTTCCTCTCCTTCTGCACTCGCTGCTAAAAGGAGCTTGTCAAAAGTGTTTGCTTTATGTCAAATCTGGAAAGATTTTCCACCAACTGTCCCACTTTTCCAAGACGGTCTTACATAAGAGTCACTTCAAGGAGGACGTAGAGACACGGTGACAGTAAAGAAGGATCTTGGAGCAGAGAAAGGTACAAAAGCAGAAGAGAAAGTGAAGGAGGAGGGAGGGCGGCACACCTCAAAAATAGAATGATGTCATTCCAATAAAAGCACAGCATGTTCAGTCGGGAGGAAACAGGAAACAGGAGTTGTTGTCTCCATAAAAACAAGAGCACAATTGATTTGAACTAACTAATCAACTAATTAACTAACCAGCATTCCTCACACGGCTCAGAGGTCAAAAGTGCGGTCAGTTATGTCGTCTGCATCACAATCTCATACTTGCCAACCTTGAGCCCTCCGATTTCGGGAGGTGGGGGGCGTGGTTAAGATATATATATAAGAAATACTTGACTTTCAGTGAATTCTAGCTATATATTTTTTTTTTTTTACATATATATATATATACATATACATATATATATATATATATATATATATATATATATATATATATATATATATATATATATATATATATATATATATATATATTTATATATATATATATATATGTATGTGTGGGGAAAAAAATCACAAGACTATTTCATCTCTACAGGCCTGTTTCATGAGGGGGGGTACCCTCAATCATCAGGAGATTTTAATGGGAGCATTCACATACCATGGTTTATATAGGGCACAGAGTGGGTGGGTACAGGCTGGCGTAGGGGCGTGGTGATTGGCTCATGTGTTACCTAGGAGGTGTTTCCGTCTGTGGCGGCATGCTGTTACAATTTCGCTGCGCTTGTTGAGGGATGACAGGTCTGGACGGTAAATAATAAACAGTTTCTCTTTCAAGCATAGGTTGCATCTTTTATTACCACTATTGTAAGGTGTGCTGGATGCAAGAATTTGCCATGTTATTGAATATTCAACATTATTGTCTTTGAGGTCCCAAATGTGTTTGCTGAGTTCTGTGGTATTCCGCAGGTTTTGGTTCCTGAAAGAAGCCTTGTGATTGTTCCATCTGGTTTTGAATTCTCCCTCGGTTAATCCTACATATGTGTCGGATGTGTTAATGTCCTTGCGTATTACCTTAGATTGGTAGACAACTGATGTTTGTAAGCACCCCCCGTTGAGAGGGCAATCAGGTTTCTTTCGACAGTTACAGCCTTTGTTGGTTTTGGAGTCGCTCTGTCCGGGGGCCGACGGCTCATTTGCAATTGTTTTGTTGTGGTTTGAGATGATTTGTCGTATATTGTTCATAGAGCTGTAGCTCAATTTAATGTTGTTCTTGTTGAATACTTTTCTTAGGGTGTTGTCTTTGGGAAAGTGTTTGTCAATCAGATTGAGGAATTTGTGTCCAATGTTAGTTGAGACGTTTTTGCTGTATGGGGGGTTGTACCAGATGATGTCGTTTCGTTTTCTGTTTTTTTTGGCTGGTTTCCTGGCGTGGGTTCATAGGTGAGGGTGAAATTGTATCCGCTTTCATCAAGGGCTTTTTGGTACGGGGGGGTTGCTTCGTCAAATTCAGCTTTGCTAGATGACAGCATCAATAGCCTTTTATTAATTCCGGTAGGTATTCTTTTCGTGGTGGTGGGTCGGTGGTTGCTGTCATGGTGCACGTATTGGAGTATTGTGTTGGGTTTCGTGAATGGTTGGTAGCTGTTATTTCTCAGGTTGAAAGTGACGTCAAGGAGTGTTGACAGTTTGCTTGTTGGCTTCAATCGTGATCCGTAGGCCGTTCTCTTTGAAAATTTGGCATATGCGCTTCTTGGTATTCTCGCTGCTCCTTGGCGAGGCGCGACACACTGCCAGTCCGTCATCACGGTAAATACCAAGGTTCAGGTTGAGGCTAGCGAGCTGGGAGAGGAGGAAACTCCCAACGAGTTCACACGTTTCTGCTCCGTCAAAACTTCCCATAGTGACGTCAAATGTTGCATTGTTCTTTTTTTGCCATGGTGTACTGTTGTGGATGAGAATGGAGTTTTTTGCGTGGATGATGATGTTTCTTTCGTTGCATGTGATTGAGTCGTAGTCTGAGGCGAAGTCTAGTGCTTGAGTCAGTAGGTCTTGCGTGATGGAAGGGTAAAATTCTTCGATATCAAAGGAGATAAAGTTGTGCTGTTGTTTGTCTTGGATGTTGTTGAACCATTTGATTACTGCTGCTGTATTTCTCCATTGGTTGAGTGGTGTTTTGTCCTTGATTTTTGTGTTGACTCTGTCCAGGATTATTTTGCTGATTTTTCCTATTTCAGATTTAGTTGGGTTTATTAGTCGGCATGTTGGGTTATTTGCGAAGTTTTATTTATTTATATATATATATATATATATATATATATATATATATATATATATATATATATATATATATATATATATATATATATATATATATATATATATATATATATATATATAAATAAATAAATATTTATATATATATATATATATATATATATATATATATATATATATATATATATATATATATATATATATATATATATATATATATATATATATATATATAAATAAATAAAAGAAATACTTGAATTTCAGTGTTCATTTATTTACACATATACACACACATAACACTCCTCTACTCATTGTTGAGTTAAGGGTTGAATTGTCCATCCTTGTTCTATTCTCTGTCACTATTTCAGAACACACACATTATACAAATATACATTATAAAATCAATAAGAAAACGGGAGCTCTAATTTGGGAGTCTGAATTAGGATCAGAAGTTCCTATATAAACATTGCGCACTCACGTCGCCATTTTGTATTGATTACTGCAGCTGTGCACTGGATTCATTCGCAAATACAAACTACAACTCACAAACACTTTAGAGTTAGGCTCCACCATCAGAATGTGTACTTAAACTTATAAAGATCACATGGATATTATTCAGTGAGTTGATTCACCAAAACTAACCTGTTATACAGGAGGAAAAAGCACACAGGACGTTTCAATTGTTCACAGACTGGTCGCTCTCATCAGAATGACAAGACACTTCCGGTCTGCAGGTGATAGCATTAAATTGGGAAGAAACGCCCTACTGCCCCCTACTGACCAATGTGAATACTGATAAATGTGTAATGACAGCTCCAAAAACGAATTCAAACCACAAAATAAAATAAATAAATCAACACAAAAATGTGACACATTATGGGTGGGTCACATATGCATGTACAGTAGATGGCAGTATTGTCCTGTTTACAAGTGTCACAACATTGCTGTTTACGGCAGACGAACTGCTTTACAGTAGACGAAAACTTGACTGCTGTTGTTGTGTGTTGTTACCGCGCTGGGAGGACGTTAATGAAACTGCCTAACAATAAACCCACATAAGAAACCAAGAACTCGCCCTCCATCATTAGCTGTTTATATTGTGGGAAAGCGGACGTGAGAACAGGCTGTCAACACGTCACTCAGGTCCGCATGGAGCTGGAGGGGGCGTGGCCTCCAGCTCCGCCTGAATTTCGGGAGATTTTCGGGAGAAAATTTGTCCCGGGAGGTTTTCGGGAGAGCCGCTGAATTTCGGGAGTCTCCCGGAAAATCCGGGAGGGTTGGCAAGTATGCAATCTTCTTGTGGTTCCTTCAAGATCCTCAGTGCTGCTGCTTCTCCACATTAAAACTACATCACTTGTCATTCTGGCAACAAGCAGAGGTGTCAAAGTGCTTTTCACTGAGGGCCACATGGCAGTTGTGTTTGGCCCCAGAAGCCCGCTTCTAACAGTGAATACTAGCATCCTGAAAGAGCCATTCCACCCCGGGCACTGACACCTAGAGCTGCTACCCTCGGGGAGACGCTGTAGGGTGCTAAAATCGGGCACAAATAGACAGAGGTGGGTAGTAACGCGCTACATTTACTCCATTACATCTACTTGAGTAACTTTTGGGATAAATTGTACTTCTAAGAGTAGTTTTATAGAGAAGAAACACTACTTTTACTCCGCTGCTATGAATCACTGTCAAATGTACATCGTGTGGGGACATTTATTAACGCACTGCAGCCTCATACACACACACACACACACACACACACACACACACACACACACACACACACACACACACACACACACACACACACACACACACTCATGCATGCATACAAACACCAATCAGAAGTGCACAGTGTGTTCCCAGGTGCAGCCCACACCTATCAGTTTATGGTTTGCGTAAAGGCTAACTTGTTATTTTCCTTTGTAATCTCTGCCTACTGAGTTATTGTGGCTCAATGTGCCTTCATTTTTTTTATGTTAATGTATCATTATTTTATATATATTATTGTTTTAGTTGCTTAAGAGATATTCCTGGCTCTGAATTTGCTCATTGCTATTTTTATGTTTTTGTGCATTATTTGTTGCCGTCATCATTAAACAAACAGGTTACTCATCAGTTACTCAGTACTTGAGTAGTTTTTTCACAACATACGTTTTACTTTTACCATACTTGCCAACCCTCCCGGATTTTCCGGGAGACTCCCGAAATTCAGCGCCTCTCCCGAAAACCTCCCGGGACAAATTTTCTCCCGAAAATCTCCCTGACCTGAGTCCGCTTTCCCACAATATAAAGAACGTCTACAGTAAAGCAGTCCATCTGCCGTAAACAGCAATGTTGTGACGCTCTTAAACAGGACAATACTGCCATCTAGTGCATTTGATGAAAGCACTTTTGTGCGTGCCACACAGCAATGCATCATCAGAGAGGGTGTTCAGCATGGCTAGAAAGATAGTGACAGAGAATAGAACAAGGATGGACAATTCAACCCTTAACTCAACAATGAGTAGATGAGTGTTATGTGTGTGTATACGTGTAAATAAATGAACACTGAAATTCAAGTATTTCTCTTACTTATATATATATATATATATATATATATATATATATATATATATATATATATATATATATATATATATATATATGTATATATATATATATATATATATATATATATATATATATATATGTATATATATATATATATATATATATATATATATATATAGCTAGAATTCACTGAAAGTCAATTATTTCTTTTATATATATATATATATATATATATATATATATATATATATATATATACATATATATATATATATATATATATATATATATATATATATATATATATATATATATATATATATGTATGTGTGGGGGGGAAAAAATCACAAGACTATTTCATCTCTACAGGCCTGTTTCATGAGGGGGGTACCCTCAATCATCAGGAGATTTTAATGGGAGCATTCACATACCATGGTTTATATAGGGCACAGAGTGGGTGGGTACAGGCTGGCGTAGGGGCGTGGTGATTGGCTCATGTGTTACCTAGGAGGTGTTTCCGTCTGTGGCGGCATGCTGTTACAATTTCGCTGCGCTTGTTGAGGGATGACAGGTCTGGACGGTAAATAATAAACAGTTTCTCTTTCAAGCATAGGTTGCATCTTTTATTACCACTATTGTAAGGTGTGCTGGATGCAAGAATTTGCCATGTTATTGAATATTCAACATTATTGTCTTTGAGGTCCCAAATGTGTTTGCTGAGTTCTGTGGTATTCCGCAGGTTTTGGTTCCTGAAAGAAGCCTTGTGATTGTTCCATCTGGTTTTAAACTCTCCCTCGGTTAATCCTACATATGTGTCGGATGTGTTAATGTCCTTGCGTATTACCTTAGATTGGTAGACAACTGATGTTTGTAAGCACCCCCCGTTGAAAGGGCAATCAGGTTTCTTGCGGCAGTTCCGACACATATGTAGGATTAACCGAGGGAGAGTTTAAAACCAGATGGAACAATCACAAGGCTTCTTTCAGGAACCAAAACCTGCGGAATACCACAGAACTCAGCAAACACATTTGGGACCTCAAAGACAATAATGTTGAATATTCAATAACATGGCAAATTCTTGCATCCAGCACACCTTACAATAGTGGTAATAAAAGATGCAACCTATGCTTGAAAGAGAAACTGTTTATTATTTACCGTCCAGACCTGTCATCCCTCAACAAGCGCAGCGAAATTGTAACAGCATGCCGCCACAGACGGAAACACCTCCTAGGTAACACATGAGCCAATCACCACGCCCCTAGGCCAGCCTGTACCCACCCACTCTGTGCCCTATATAAACCATGGTATGCGAATGCTCCCATTAAAATCTCCTGATGATTGAGGGTACTCCCCCTCATGAAACAGGCCTGTAGAGATGAAATAGTCTTGTGATTTTTTCCCCACACATACATATATTGTGCTCTACTACGGTATCGAGCACTATTTTTTGGATAACCTTATTAAGACATATATATATATATATATATATATATATATATATATATATATATATTTACTGTTGTTTACCCAAAGTATATTAAGTGGGATTTTTCAGAAAAACAAATATATACAGTAACACAAAAACAAGCTGTCTCTGTGATCACTACAGGTGAATAGCCATGCCTTGAGGCGTTTTTTTCCGGTCCATTATTTTTGCTGCTTGTGTGACATCACAGGAAATGACGTAGCTCAGTCTAATGACTGAGCTACGTCATTTCCTGTGATGTCCCACAGGGCATTTCTTGTGGGACGGGATCCGTTCCCAGGGATTCGAATAAAGAACCAACTCTTTTTCTTTACTATGGTGGCCTCGATAACGGGAACCGGTTCTCAAAAAGGGATTCAAGTCCATGGAATCGGTTCATTTCTTATCAAACGGTTCTTTTCTTATCGAACAACCGGGAGAAGCGGTTTCGAACATCATCATCCCTATTTAGTACCAGATCTAACGGAGAAGCCTATGTATTTAAAGAGTGAGCAGTTGAAGGTCGTCATGCTCCATCACAGTGAGTCATGTGACCTGCAGCGCATGAAGTCAAGCAGGAGTTTGCACGGAAGCCAAGCTGCCTCCGAGGCTTCCTGTCGGGGAAAAAAACGTGAAATTATTCAGGGAGGAGAGGAAGTTGTCTGATTTAACGTCAGTCGGACTTCAATCAAACTGCGCGGATTTGTGGCTCATTTTTTTGCTGACTCTTTTCTTATTGAAGTCGCTGTCTCGCTATGTATGAGTTGTGGCGCTTCACACTTTTTATGATGCACTCAGTATTTCATCACCTCCACCTGGCAGACCTGCTTTTATCACAGGAACTTTGTTGCCATTTGGAAAAAATATCAACCAAATCTTTTTTTTTTTTAATGATGTGTGTGACTTCTTAGTATAATAGGTGCATTGATTATCTATATTGTGAATGATCAATTACGTTATAATTATATTGGGAATTTTGATTACCGTATTTTTCGGATTATGTACATATTACATATTGTTATGAAGGTGTCTGTTACTACATTATATATATACTTGCAGTGTGTATATTGTACATTTTACATGTTGTTATGGAGGTGTATGTTACTAAATGATATATATATATATATATATATATATATATATATATATATATATATATATATATATATATATATATATATATACTTGCAGTGTGTATATTGTACATATTGTTATGAAGATGTCTGTTACTACATTATATATATACTTGCAGAATGTATATTGTACATATTACATATTGTTATGAAGGTGTCTGTTACTACATTATATATATACTTGCAGTGTGTATATTGTACATTTTACATGTTGTTATGGAGGTGTATGTTACTAAATGATATATATATATATATATATATATATATATATATATATATATATATATATATATATATATATATTTGCAGTGTGTATATTGTACATATTGTTATGAAGATGTCTGTTACTACATTATATATATACTTGCAGTGTGTATATTGTACATTTTACATGTTGTTATGGAGGTGTATGTTACTAAATGATATATATATATATATATATATGTATATATATATATATATATATATATATATATATATTTGCAGTGTGTATATTGTACATATTGTTATGAAGATGTCTGTTACTACATTATATATATACTTGCAGTGTGTATATTGTACATTTTACATGTTGTTATGGAGGTGTATGTTACTAAATGATATATATATATATATATATATATATATATATATATATATATATATATATATATAGATATATATATATATATATATATATAGATATATATATATATATATATATATATACTTGCAGTGTGTATATTGTACATATTGTTATGAAGGTGTCTGTTACTACATTATATATATACTTGCAGTGTGTATATTGTACATTTTACATGTTGTTATGGAAGTGTATGTTACTAAATTATATATATATATATATATATATATATATATATATATATATATATATATATATATATATATATATATATATATATATATATATATATATATACTTGCAGTGTGTATAATGTACATATTGTTAGGAAGATGTCTGTTACTACATTATATATATATCGTATTTTCCGCACTATTAGCCGCACCTAAAAACCACAAATTTGCTCAAAAGCTGACAGTGCGGCTTTTAACCCGGTGCGCTTTATATATGGATTAATATTAAGATTCATTTTCATAAAGTTTCGGTCTCGCAACTACGGTAAACAGCCGCCATCTTTTTTCCCCGTAGAAGAGGAAGTGCTTCTTCTTCTAGGCAAGCAACCGCCAAGGTAAGCACCCGCCCCCATAGAACAGGAAGCGCTTCTTCTTCTACTGTAAGCAACCACCCGCCCGCGTAGAAGAAGAAAAAGCGCGCGGATATTACCGTACGTTTCATTTCCTTTGTGTGTTTACATCTGTAAAGACCACAAAATGGCTCCTACTAAGCGACAGGGATCCGGTTCATGAAAAGACGCAATCTCTCCATCCGCACACGGACTACTATTTCACAGCAACTGCCTAAAGACTTTCAAGAAAAGCTGGCTACTTTCCGTGCATATTGTAAAAACAAGATAGCTGAAAAAAAGATCCGGCCAGAGAACATTATCAACATGGACGAGGTTCCACTGACTTTTGATATTCCTGTGAACCGCACTGTGGATACAACGGGAGCACGTACGGTGAATATTCGCACCACAGGGAATGAGAAGTCATCCTTCACTGTGGTTCTAGCTTGCCATGCTAATGGCCAGAAACTTCCACCCATGGTGATATTCAAAAGGAAGACCTTGCCAAAAGAGACCTTTCCAGCCGGCGTCATCATAAAAGCTAACTCGAAGGGATGGATGGATGAAGAAAAGATGAGCGAGTGGTTAAGGTAAGTTTACGCGAAGAGGCCGGGTGGCTTTTTTCACGCAGCTCCGTCCATGTTGATATACGACTCCATGCGCGCCCACATCACGCTGGTTTTTAATATATTATTAAAGTTTGACTGACCTATCTGACTGTTTTTTTGACATTCCTTTAGCGCAGTTAGATGCGGCTTATAACACGGGGCGGCTTATAGGTGGACAAAGTTTTGAAATATGCCGTTCATTGAAGGCGCGGCTTATAACCCAGGGCGCCTTATGGTGCGGAAAATACGGTAGTTAAAGTACCAATGATAGTCACACACACACTAGGTGTGGCGAAATTATTCTCTGCATTTGACCCATCCCCCTTGATCACCCCCTGGGAGGTGAGGGGAGCAGTGAGCAGCAGCGGTGGCCGCGCCCGGGAATAATTTTTTGGCGATTTAACCCCCAATTCCAAGCCTTGATGCTGAGTGCCAAGCAGGGAGGTAATGGCTCCCATTTTTATAGTCTTTGGTATGACTCGGCCGGGGTTTGAACTCACAACCTACCCATCTCAGGGCGGACACTCTAACCAGCAAACTCATCCCGCGGGCCGGATAAAAACCTGTTTGCGGGCCTGATCCGGCCCTCGGGCCGTACGTTTGACACCCCTGAGCTACACATTTACAAAAAATATTTTTTTTGTCAACACACTTTAAATAGACTATTTTTGGGACAGCTGATATTTTATTTATTAGGAAATGTCGTGTTTAATAAGTGCCTTTACTGGCAACCAAGATATTTATTGGTGTCATGTCTGTGTAATCATGTTTTTGTTTTAAGTCATGTTTTTGTTTAGTTATAGGAATCTTTGGTTTCTGGCTTTTCACTTCCTTGTCTTGTTTGCATGATTATCCATTAGTTTCACCTGTTCCACGTTTGGACTCATTGTGCACTCTTGATTGTCACCATAGCAACCCATTAGTTTTCACCTGTCACGTCACGCACCTGTTTCACGTCTTGAGTCACGCACCTGTTTTCGTTAATCATGTCTGTAGTATTTAAGTTCAGTGTTTTTCAGTTTGTCTTTCTGACGACCTAATGTCAAGACTTGGTCCTGGGTGTGTGCTTTTCCAGGATGCAACGGAAAGTTGGCACGGGCGAGACGGGAATGAAGGTACATGATTTATTTATTAACTATAAATACAAAAAAAAGGATCAAACAAAAAGTGCGCACAGTGGCGGAGAATAAACTATGAACAATTAAACAAAACTTGCAAACTATGGCTTGAATAAAGAAAACTTACTTGGCATGGACAAAAAAGGAACAGCGTGAACATGGACATGAAAAAATGGACAGAGCATAAATGTGGTGTGAGGTCGTCAGGACGAACAACAGAAAATGAATGAACTTAAATACTACAGACATGATTAACGAAAACAGGTGCGTGACTCAAGACGTGAAACAGGTGCGTGACGTGACAGGTGAAAACTAATGGGTTGCTATGGTGACAATCAAGAGTGCACAATGAGTCCAAACGTGGAACAGGTGAAACTAATGGGGTAATCATGCAAACAAGACAAGGGAGTGAAAAGCCAGAAACCAAAGATTCCTATAACTAAACAAAAACATGACTTAAAACAAAAACATGATTACACAGACATGACAATTGGCAGAATGTGTGCTGCGGGTGCTTGTCGTCACACGGACACACCAGCACACTCACTCTGACAGCAAACTTCATCACACGACATTTATCTTTGTAATGAGTCGCAGACGGAAATGTGCGCCCAGAGTCTTGTGTCAGTCCTTTGTTTGCTGGCATCAGGGCTCGTTTACATCAAATTAGTGGAGAAAATGTTCAAGTTCATTGCCCCTGAAGCTTTATAGTGATGCTCGTTTTCAAGGAGCAGTCTAATTACTGGTTTGTTTACGTATTTATCACATATCGTCCCCTTCTGGTTTCCATTACTTTCTTATTAGTCATGTGGGAACAATCAGAATTACTTTTTTTGCGAGCCGTGAATGAAATCCACAGTTAAACTACATTCCCCCGTCATGGTGTAAAAACATCTTGCGTTGTCACCAGAGGTGGGTAGAGTAGCCAGAAATTGTAATCAAGTAAGAGTACTGTTACTTTAGAGATTTATTACTCAAGTAAAAGTAAGGAGTAGTCACTCCAGGCCCGGCCCTAACCAATCTGGCGCCCTAGGCAAGATTTTAGATGGTGCCCCCCCACATCGGCAGTGAACTGCATATACTCACAAGAAACCGAATAGCTTTGTCTTTGACCTTTTTTTTACTTAAAGAAAGCAAATTAACAATCAGAATAGTTAACAAGATTAAAAAAAATATGAATAAATAAATGAATGCAAAAAAAAAAAAAATGAATATATGAAATACAATATTTTTTACATACATATTGCTTAATTAACATTAATGATGTGCACTTTAACAACTAGGCTTACAACTATACCTAATATATAAAGGGGTGGAAAAGTGACTATTACCTGCAGGGCAAACATTAGCTAACCAGAAGGCAATAACAATGTAAACAAAAAACACCTGCTTAAAAGATCTAATACAAATGTCCCTGAGGAATGTAAGGTGGGAGTACTGTAATTACCTAACGTTACATTATTATTTTCCATAACAATTTAGCCCCCTCCACAATATTAACCCGACGTTAAAACAGAACTAGCTATTTATTGATTAGCAATTGCCGAATCATGTAACATTAGCTTAATGCTAAAAAGCCAGGTTACTACATTCTGTAACAGACAAATAATTTCATGTAGGCTAACGTTACCTACCTGCTACCTCTGTCTTTTCTCGTTTCTCCTCCTCTTCTTTTCTCTTTTTTCTTCCCTGGGCACCTGACAGTTTTGGCCGTTTTGACATCTTGTGTTGATTTTTTGATGTGGTGACGTCCAAAAAGAGTCATGATACGGGAAGGGAGGGGGCGCACCGGGCGAAGGGGGGGAGGGGGGGGTGTAATGTTGTAACAAATAATATTTCTATTATATAGGCTTTACTTTGCATTTTAATTAACGTGGGATTATTTTTTGTATTTAGAAATAATAGTACCAACTTTTTTTTTTTTTTCTCCAACATTTGTGGCACTGGCGTGGCGCCCCCTGATGGACGGCGCCCTTAGCATTTGCCTAAACGGCCTATGCCACGGGCCGGCCCTGAGTCACTCAAATATTTACTTGAGTAAAAGGAAAACGTATGTTGTGAAAAAACTACTCAAGTACTGAGTAACTGATGAGTAACCTGTTCGTTTAATGATGACGGCAACAAATAATGCACAAAAACATAAAAATAGCAATGAGCAAATTCAGAGCCAGGAATATCTCTTAAGCAACTAAAACAATAATATATATTAAATAATAATACATTAACATAAAAAAAATGAAGGCAAATTGAGCCACAATAACTTAATAGCACCATAGGCTCAGTAGGCAGAGATTACAAAGGAAAATAACAAGTTAGCCTTTACGCAAACCATAAACTGATAGGTGTGGGCTGCACCTGAGAACACACTGTGCACTTCTGATTGGTGTGTGTGTGCGACTGTGTGTGTGTGTGTGTGTGGGGGGGGGGGGGGGGGGGGGGGTTGTCTTTGTCTGTCTATGAGGCTGCAGTGCGTTAATAAATGTCCCCACACGATGTACATTTGACAGTGATTCATAGCAGGGAAGCTAACATCAGTCTACAGTGACAGCCAAAATATCTACTAACGTTACTTACCGCCATGTGCTTCCTCAAATTTGACGTTGAGTTCATGTAAGCTTAAGCTGGTTGTTGTTTCAGCGGCGGTCACATGACCACTGGCTCTGTTTGACTGGTGAAACGGGGTCAAACGTCACCAGTGACTGTATTTGATTGGTGAAACGGAGTCAAACGTCACCAGTGACTGTATTTGATTGGTGAAACGGAGTCAAACGTCACCAGTGACTGTATTTGATTGGTGAAACTGAGTCAAACGTCACCAGTGACTGTATTTGATTGGTGAAACTGAGTCAAATGTCACCAGTGAGTGTATTTGATTGGTGAAACGGAGTCAAACGTCACCAGTGACTGTATTTGATTGGTGAAACGGAGTCAAACGTCACCAGTGACTGTATTTGATTGGTGAAACTGAGTCAAACATCACCAGTGAGTGTATTTGATTGGTGAAACGGAGTCAAACATCACCAGTGACTGTATTTGATTGGTGAAACGGAGTCAAACGTCACCAATGACTGCATTTGATTGGTGAAACGGAGTCAAACGTCACCAGTGACTGTATTTGATTGGTGAAACGGAGTCAAACGTCACCAGTGACTGTATTTGATTGGTGAAACGGAGTCAAACGTCACCAGTGACTGCATTTGATTGGTGAAACGGAGTCAAACGTCACCAGTGACTGCATTTGATTGGTGAAACGGAGTCAAACGTCACCAGTGACTGTATTTGATTGGTGAAACGGAGTCAAACGTAACCAGTGACTGCATTTGATTGGTGAAACGGAGTCATCAGGCCCCAGGAACTCACCTCTGAGCTCGGTCTGGTTGTGAACTTCCCTCCACCTCGCCAAGCCGCAGGCCTGGCGGGCCCTCAGGTGCTGAGCAATGATGGCGCAGTCCGGATGGATGGCCTCAGTCTGAAATGAGGACACAACAAGACGTTAAAACACACACAACAACACTGAAATACTCTCAAGTCAAGTGCCGTGTTTTTTTGATGCCGTATTAAGCACACCAGGACCGTAGTTGTGGTTGTAGCGGAGTCTTCAAGGTGTACATAAGACCTCCTGGCCAATTATTTTGACTCAGGGGCCACATTTAGAGTAAAAAATGTGTCTGGGAGCCGGTATGTCTATCTATCTATCTATCTATATATATATCAGGGGTCAGCAACCCAAAATGCTGAAAGAGTCATATTGGACCAAAAATACAAAAAATAAAAATCTGTCTGGAGCCGCAAAAAATTAAAAGTCTTATATAAGTGTTATAATGAAGACAACACATGATGTAAGTGTCTATATTAGCCTACTATCAAAATGACTTTAAAAGTCTTATATAAGTGTTATAATGAAGACAACACATGATGTAAGTGTCTATATTAGCTATATTAGCCTACTATAAAAATGACTTTAAAAGTCTTATATAAGTGTTATAATGAAGACAACACATGATGTAAGTGTCTATATTAGCCTACTATCAAAATGACTTTAAAAGTCTTATATAAGTGTTATAATGAAGACAACACATGTTGTAAGTGTCTATATTAGCTATATTAGCCTACTATCAAAATGACTTTAAAAGTCTTATATAAGTGTTATAATGAAGACAACACATGATGTAAGTGTCTATATTAGTTATATTAGCCTACTATCACAATGACTTTAAAAGTCTTATATAAGTGTTATAATGAAGACAACACATGTTGTAAGTGTCTATATTAGTTATATTAGCCTACTATCAAAATGACTTTAAAAGTCTTATATAAGTGTTATAATGAAGACAACACATGTTGTAAGTGTCTATATTAGCCTACTATCAAAGGCTGACGCACATCTTCGTTGACAGAAATGTTGTATTTTAATTTGTATTCTACACATTTTTGCAACATTGGAAAACATTAGTAAAACCTCTCACAGGATGAGATAACTCCTGGAAATGAGTGGCTCAGCATGACCAAAGGTATAGATGTGTGTGTCCAAGTTAAAGGTATAGATGTGTGTGTCCAAGTTAAAGGTATAGATGTGTGTGTCCAAGTTAAAGGTAATGACAGGCTGTCTTCTTCTAATGGATTTATTACAATCGTTGCAAGCTGAGTAACGTTTGCTGTGGTCTGGAACAACATGGCACACAAACAATTATAATAAATGCAGCCAATATTACATACAGATAATGTGTCATGCAAATATTTATACCAGGCAAAAAGATGCAATATGTACATACAGTTAGCCTAAATAGCATGTTAGCATCGATTAGCTTGCAGCCATGCAGTGACCAAATATGCCTGATTAGCACTCCAACAAGTCAATAACATCAATAAGATTTAACATATATATATATATATATATATATATATATATATATATATATATATATATATATATATATTCCGTCAAGATGCCGTCAAGCTGAAGAAGGAGTCCTATCGGGTTCTTTTGGCTCATGGGACTCCTGAGGCAGCAGACAGGTACCGACAGGCCAAGCGGTGTGCGGCTTCAGCGGTCGCGGAGGCAAAAACTCGGACATGGGAGGAGTTCGGGGAAGCCATGGAAAACGACTTCCGGACGGCTTCGAAGCGATTCTGGACCACCATCCGCCGCCTCAGGAAGGGGAAGCAGTGCACTACCAACACCGTGTATGGTGCGGATGGTGTTCTGCTGACCTCGACTGCGGAAGTTGTGGATCGGTGGAGGGAATACTTCGAAGACCTCCTCAATCCCACCAACACGTCTTCCTATGAGGAAGCAGTGCCTGAGGAATCTGTGGTGGGCTCTCCTATTTCTGGGGCTGAGGTTGCTGAGGTAGTTAAAAAGCTCCTCGGTGGCAAGGCCCCGGGGGTGGATGAGATCCGCCCGGAGTTCCTTAAGGCTCTGGATGCTGTAGGGCTGTCTTGGTTGACAAGACTCTGCAGCATCGCGTGGACATCGGGGGCAGTACCTCTGGATTGGCAGACCGGGGTGGTGGTTCCTCTCTTTAAAAAGGGGAACCGGAGGGTGTGTTCTAACTATCGTGGGATCACACTCCTCAGCCTTCCCGGTAAGGTCTATTCAGGTGTACTGGAGAGGAGGCTACGCCGGATAGTCGAACCTCGGATTCAGGAGGAACAGTGTGGTTTTCGTCCTGGTCGTGGAACTGTGGACCAGCTCTATACTCTCGGCAGGGTCCTTGAGGGTGCATGGGAGTTTGCCCAACCAGTCTACATGTGCTTTGTGGACTTGGAGAAGGCATTCGACCGTGTCCCTCGGGAAGTCCTGTGGGGAGTGCTCAGAGAGTATGGGGTTTCGGACTGTCTGATTGTGGCGGTCCGCTCCCTGTATGATCAGTGTCAGAGCTTGGTTCGCATTGCCGGCAGTAAGTCGGACACGTTTCCGGTGAGGGTTGGACTCCGCCAAGGCTGCCCTTTGTCACCCATTCTGTTCATAACTTTTATGGACAGAATTTCTAGGCGCAGTCAAGGCGTTGAGGGGATCCGGTTTGGTGGCTGCAGGATTAGGTCTCTGCTTTTTGCAGATGATTTGGTCCTGATGGCTTCATCTGGCCAGGATCTTCAGCTCTCACTGGATCGGTTCGCAGCTGAGTGTGAAGCGACTGGGATGAGAATCAGCACCTCCAAGTCCGAGTCCATGGTTCTCGCCCGGAAAAGGGTGGAGTGCCATCTCCGGGTTGGGGAGGAGATCTTGCCCCAAGTGGAGGAGTTCAAGTACCTCGGAGTCTTGTTCACGAGTGAGGGAAGAGTGGATCGTGAGATCGACAGGCGGATCGGTGCGGCGTCTTCAGTAATGCGGACGCTGTATCGATCCGTTGTGGTGAAGAAGGAGCTGAGCCGGAAGGCAAAGCTCTCAATTACCGGTCGATCTACGTTCCCATCCTCACCTATGGTCATGAGCTTTGGGTTATGACCGAAAGGACAAGATCACGGGTACAAGCGGCCGAAATGAGTTTCCTCCGCCGGGTGGCGGGGCTCTCCCTTAGAGATAGGGTGAGAAGCTCTGTCATCCGGGGGGAGCTCAAAGTAAAGCCGCTGCTCCTCCGCATCGAGAGGAGCCAGATGAGGTGGTTCGGGCATCTGGTCAGGATGCCACCCGAGCGCCTCCCTAAGGAGGTGTTTAGGGCATGTCCGACCGGTAGGAGGCCACGAGGAAGGCCAGCCGGGAGACTATGTCTCCCGGCTGGCCTGGGAACGCCTCGGGATCCCCCGGGAGGAGCTGGACGAAGTGGCTGGGGAGAGGGAAGTCTGGGCTTCCCTGCTTAGGCTGCTGCCCCCGCGACCCGACCTCGGATAAGCGGAAGAAGATGGATGATGGATGGATATATATATATATATATATATATATATATATATATATATATATATATATATATATATATATATATATATATATATATATATATATGTATGTGTGGGAAAAAAATCACAAGACTACTTCATCTCTATTGGCCTGTTTCATGAGGGGTTCCTTCAATCATCAGGATATTTTTTGGATATGTTTTGGATAACCTTATTAAGACATATATATATATATATATATATATATATATATATATATATATATATATATATATATATATATATATATATATATATATATATATATATATATATATATATATACATACATATTTATTTACCATGAAGTTGAAAAACGTATTGGGGTGTTACCATTTAGTGGTCAATTGTATGGAATATGTACTGTACTGTGCATTCTACTAATAAAAGCCTCAATCAATCGATCAATATATACCAATATAAGCGGTAGAAAGTGGATGGATGGATGGATGGATATATATATATATATATATATATATATATATATATATATATATATATATATATATGTCTTAATAAGGTTATCCAAAAAATAGTGCTCGATACCGTAGTAGAGCGCAATATATGTATGTGTGGGAAAAAAAATCACAAGACTATTTCATCTCTACAGGCCTGTTTCATGAGGGGGGGTTCCCTCAATCATCAGGAGATTTTAATGGGAGCATTCACATACCATGGTTTATATAGGGCACAGAGTGGGTGGGTACAGGCTGGCGTAGGGGCGTGGTGATTGGCTCATGTGTTACCTAGGAGGTGTTTCCGTCTGTGGCGGCATGCTGTTACAATTTCGCTGCGCTTGTTGAGGGATGACAGGTCTGGACGGTAAATAATAAACAGTTTCTCTTTCAAGCATAGGTTGCATCTTTTATTACCACTATTGTAAGGTGTGCTGGATGCAAGAATTTGCCATGTTATTGAATATTCAAGGGCTTTTTGGTACGGGGGGGTTGCTTGATCAAATTCAGCTTTGCTAGATGACAGCATCGATAGCCTTTTATTAATTCCGGTAGGTACACCATGGCAAAAAAAGAACAATGCAACATTTGACGTCACTATGGGAAGTTTTGACGGAGCAGAAACGTGTGAACTCGTTGGGAGTTTCCTCCTCTCCCAGCTCGCTAGCCTCAATCTGAACCTTGGTATTTACCGTGATGACGGACTGGCAGTGTGTCGCGCCTCGCCAAGGAGCAGCGAGAATACCAAGAAGCGCATATGCCAAATTTTCAAAGAGAACGGCCTACGGATCACGATTGAAGCCAACAAGCAAACCGTCAAATTCCTTGACGTCACTTTCAACCTGAGAAATAACAGCTACCAACCATTCGCGAAACCCAACACAACACCCCAATACGTGCACCATGACAGCAACCACCCATCCACCACCACGAAAAGAATACCTACCGGAATTAATAAAAGGCTATCGATGCTGTCATCTAGCAAAGCTGAATTTGACCAAGCAACCCCCCCGTACCAAAAAGCCCTTGATGAAAGCGGATACAATTTCACCCTCACCTATGAACCCACGCCAGGAAACCAACCGAAAAAGAACAGAAAAACGAAACGACATCATCTGGTACAACCCCCCATACAGCAAAAACGTCTCAACTAACATTGGACACAAATTCCTCAATCTGATTGACAAACACTTTCCCAAAGACAACACCCTAAGAAAAGTATTCAACAAGAACAACATTAAATTGAGCTACAGCTGTATGAACAATATACGACAAATCATCTCAAACCACAACAAAACAATTGCAAATGAGCCGTCGGCCCCCGGACAGAGCGACTCCAAAACCAACAAAGGTTGCAACTGTCGAAAGAAACCTGATTGCCCTCTCAACGGGGGGTGCTTACAAACATCAGTTGTCTACCAATCTAAGGTAATACGCAAGGACATTAACACATCCGACACATATGTAGGATTAACCGAGGGAGAGTTCAAAACCAGATGGAACAATCACAAGGCTTCTTTCAGGAACCAAAACCTGCGGAATACCACAGAACTCAGCAAACACATTTGGGACCTCAAAGACAATAATGTTGAATATTCAATAACATGGCAAATTCTTGCATCCAGCACACCTTACAATAGTGGTAATAAAAGATGCAACCTATGCTTGAAAGAGAAACTGTTTATTATTTACCGTCCAGACCTGTCATCCCTCAACAAGCGCAGCGAAATTGTAACAGCATGCCGCCACTGACGGAAACACCTCCTAGGTAACACATGAGCCAATCACCACGCCCCTACGCCAGCCTGTACCCACCCACTCTGTGCCCTATATAATCCATGGTATGTGAATGCTCCCATTAAAATCTCCTGATGATTGAGGGAACCCCCCCTCATGAAACAGGCCTGTAGAGATGAAATAGTCTTGTGATTTTTTTTCCCACACATACATATATATATATATATATATATATATATATATATATATATATATATATATATATATATATATATATATATATATACATATATATATATATATATATATACATATATATATATATAGATATAGATATATATATATACACACACATATATATATATATATATATATATATATATATATATATATATATATATACATATATATATATATATATATATATATATATATATATATATATATATACGCACACACACACACACACATATTTAAGCTGTGAAAATCTGCTGTACAATACGTGTGTGTGCCTGGGTCCTATTTTTAGGAACACTAATACAAAACCTCACTATAATGATTGAAAGCTAAAAACGTTATGACAGACCGCCTTTAAATATAGAATGGAATTTGAAATGTTCTACTGAATGAGACCTAGAAAGTACATGACAACAATGTGGGATTTAGGCTATTAACTATGAAGGATAAAACACTGAATATTGACAACATATGAACGTCGCTCCTCTTTTACTTCTCACACCCCTTCTCCATCCACAAGCGAAACACAACAAAAATGCAACAAACACGGGGAAATGTGAATGTGAAGGGTAAAAAAAACCCATGTACAATCTGATATAATATGAGTTTTCTTGCAGAACTTTGTAGTACAAATCTCCTTGCCCAGGTCTAATGTACATTCACGACTCCACTCTAAAAAAGAATTCTCTTTTTTGACGTTCAGACATTTTTTTTTGACATTTTGAACCACTTTGCATGCAAATGGCCTGACACCAAAGATTTACAGCAACTTTGTAGCTTTCTAACAGCTGAATCCAAGTCACCTACAGTCAGCAGGTGGCCGTGCTACAATAGCAAATAACCGCAAATTAGCAGATGAAAAAGCATTGGCATAAAAAAATGAATTGGCAACGCTAGTGATGGGTTGATGAGGCGTCATGAAGCGTTTCGACACATTGCAAAACTGTATTGATACTGTGTCGATACTGTGTCACTAAATACTGACATCTGCTGGACATTAAAAATCCCTACAGGCAACCTATGGACCGACTCAACTGACACTGATTTGATGCCCTAGTACAGGGGTCACCAACCTTTTTGAAACCAAAAACTACTTCTTGGGTACTGATTAATGCCAAGGGCTACCAGTTTGATACACACTTAAATAAATAAATATATTGTCATTTGTAAGTTACACGTAAGTGTGATTTAAACAAGAATAGCTAAATAAATACATTTATATATATAAAAAAATGGGTATTTCTGTCTGTCATTCCGTCGTACATTTTTTTTTCCTTTTACGGAAGGTTTTTTGTAGAGAATAAATGATGAAAAAAACACTTAATTGAACGGTTTAAAAGAGGAGAAAACACGAAAAAAATTAAAATAAAATTTTGAAACATAGTTTATCTTCAATTTCGACTCTTTAAAATTCAAAATTCAACCGACAAAAAGAAGAGAAAAACTAGCTTATTTGAATCTTTTTGAAAAAATTAAAAAAAGAATTTTTGGAACATCATTAGTAATTTTTCCTGATTAAGATACATTTTAGAATTTTGATGACATGTTTTAAATTGGTTAAAATCCAATCTGCACTTTGTTAGAATATTTAACAAATTGGACCAAGCTATATTTCTAACAAAGACAAATCAGTATTTCTTCTAGATTTTCCAGAACAAAAATTTTAAAAGAAATTCAAAATACTTTGAAATAAGATTTAAATTTGATTCTACAGATTTTCTAGATTTGCCAGAATAATCTTTATGAATTTTAATCATAGTAAGTTTGAAGAAATATTTCACAAATATTCTTCGTCGAAAAAACAGAAACTAAAATTATTATTCTTTACAATAAAAAAACCATTTTTTTACTTGAACATTGATTTAAATTGTCAGGAAAGAAGAGGAAGAAATTTAAAAGGTAAAAAGGTATATTTGTTTAAAAATCCTAAAATCATTTTTAAGGTTGTATTTTTTCTCTAAAATTGTATTTCTAAAAGTAATAAGAAGCAAAGTAAAAAATAAATGAATTTATTTAAACAAGTGAAGACCCATCCATCCATCCATTTTCTACCGCTTATTCCAAGTGAAGACAAAGTCTTTAAAATATTTTCTTGGATTTTCAAATTCTATTTGAGTTTTGTCTCTTTTAGAATTAAAAATGTGGAGCAAAGCGAGACCAGCTTGCTAGTAAATAAATAAAATGTAAAAAATAGAGGCAGCTCACTGGTAAGTGCTGCTCTTTGAGCTATTTTTAGAACAGGCCAGCGGGCGACTGATCTGGTCCTTACGGGCTACCTGGTGACCGCGGGCACCGCGTTGGTGACCCCTGCCCTAGTATATACAATAATATAAACCAAGTCATTGTATTTCATTTAGGATTATTTCATATCTTCATTTAAATAAAAATATATTTTTATCTTTTTTAGATACAGTCAATAAATAATGTGAACATGTATCATAACATGGACATCTAAGAGAACGTGTTGTGGATGATTGTGGACTGGGAATTGTTTTAATTTTATTTTTTTACACATTTTTATTAAAAAAAAAGAAAAGTTTTTCCGACGTATTACATTTTAGACGATTTCTCTTCTTAGTTATTATTTCTCCGGCTGTAGAAAAGAGCCGCTCACAGGGCACAGAGGAGGCGACACAGTTGGCGTATCGGTCACGTGACCAAAACAGCTCATGATGGGTCACGTGACTTTCTAAAAGCGGTACGCGCACCGACACAGGGTTTCGCTCTATGAGCTCGACGCATGCGCCGATGCATCGGTGTTGCCGGACCCATCACTAGGCAACACCTAAATGTTCCTGAATGCACCTAAAGTGCACCTTCATTTTCCTGCTGATGGTGACCTTCTATCGCTCGGCTGTCGAGAGCCTGCTGACGTACTGCATAACAGTGTGGTACGCCAGCCGCACTGAAGCAGACAAACAGGCGATTCAGAGGGTCATAAAGTATGCACAAAAAATCATGCCCCCTCCCCTCCCTGAAGTATTTACACAACTCCCGCTGCCTCAACAGAGCAAAAAAGCATCACCAAGGACAGCACACACCCTGGCTTCTACCTAGTTCCACCTGCTACCATCGGGCAGGCGCTACAGGTGCATCAGAGCCAGAACAAACAGGCTCAGAGACAGCTTCTTTTTTCACAGAGCTGTCACCATCTTGAACTCTAACTTATAATAATAATTCACCCCTATACAATATCCTACCCTAATACTCTACTGTACAATATTACCCTTCGAGTGCAATACATCCGACACTGATTGTTATTTATTACTCCGGTACTTTTGTCTTGTTCTGTATATTGTACACTATTTTGTATTTCTATAGTGTTTTGTATATTGTACAGGATTGCTTATTACTTTTATTGGATCTGTTTATTTCAATTGTTAGTTTTTTTTCTTTATTATCTGTTGTGTAATTTATTTTTACCCCATATTTGTTCCCACTACCGCACCTTAAGTTGGAGTCCTTAATCTCGTTATATGCAAATATAATGACAATAAAGTCCATTCTATTCTATTCTATTCTATTCTGTGCATGTGTTGTGTATACTTTTACAGGTGCTGACCACTTCTGCGTGTCCATTCACTTCAAATCAACTGGTAACATATTTCTTTATGTTAAAATCTGACCTTTCACCAAGTTGTCCCACCCAGAATGTTTAATTCAACGGGCTGTGTAATCCAAATAATATTCAGCGGTGCTGATTTATTAACGTAAGTGACTTGGTGGATTCTGGCAAATGCAAGGTCAGAACTGGAGAGAAAGTGCAGACAGCTTTTGATTTGTTGCTAATATAATTGTACCAAAGGAGAATGTGTTACACCTTCTCTCTGCTGCTGCCCACTCATTTACAACTAATATGCATTCTGAAATGATAAGACTTCTTGGGTGATGAGGACAAGGCGTGAAGGTAGGAACCTATTTAATTATCTTCTCTCTAAAAGGTCCAAAAAACGTAAAACAAGACTGATGGCACTTGGAGTTAAAGTAAAAAAACTAGCATAAGCTATGGCATGGCAAGAAACAAACAGGAAACTGTGGCGTGAACAGAGCAATGACGCCAGGCCGACTAACTGGCAAAGACAGGCTTAAATAATAGTCTCTCGATTAGAGACAGGTGTGTCCTGAACGCAAGAAGGCAGGTGAAAATCATAAGTCGCCATGGAAACTAAAACAAACAAGGGTGCACAAAAACAGGAACTCGTGGAGTCTTAAAACTAACAGAAAATAACAAAAACATGATCCAGACCACAGATCATGTACGTTTGACACCCCTGGCTTACTTACTACCAAAAGACAAGTGGTCTTGTATGTTGACTATTGCAATATTGGTATGGGGACAAGACTACTCGTAAGTTAAGGTGCTTGTAAGTTGAGGTACGACTCGGCTTGTCAACTTCTTGCACGGTTGGCTTGGTTGCTCATGTATTGACCTGCTCCGTCGTGTTTATCTTCATATTCAGTCTATCTCAAATCTATCAACTTGGGCTCATTTCCCCGGCTGACTCAAAGTCTGATTGGTATCGTGTCCGTGACGTTGTTTCACGGCCACGCGGCTTAATAACCTCTAATTAGTGTCACCGGGCTAATGAACACATTAGTCATGTCGGCCCGCCACAAGAACAGTAAGCATGTCTCCTTCCTTCTCTCGACAGAGTGCAGCACACTTTAGTGTCACCAAAAGAAGGAGTTTCAGCCACATTGAAGCATGCACACATGCATCTGTACTCACCACCATGCATCTGTACTCACCACCATGCATCTGTACTCACCACCATGCATCTGTACCTACTCAGTGGCCTAGTGGTTAGAGTGTCCGCCCTGAGATCGGTAGGTTGTGAGTTCAAACCCCGGCCGAGTCATACCAAAGACTATAAAAATGGGACCCGTTACCTCCCTGCTTGGCACTCAGCATCAAGGCTTGGAATTGGGGGTTAAATCACCAAAATGATTCCCGGGCGCGGCCACCGCTGCTGCCCACTGCTCCCCTCACCTCCCAGGGGGTGATCAAGGGTGATGGGTCAAATGCAGAGAATAATCTCGCCACACCTAGTGTGTGTGTGACAATCATTGGTACTTTAACTTTAACTTTAACTTTACTCACCACCATGCAGCTGTACTCACCACCATGCATCTGTACTCACCACCATGCATCTGTACTCACCACCATGCATCTGTACTCACCACCATGCACACATGCAGCTGTACTCACCACCATGCATCTGTACTCACCACCATGCATCTGTACTCATCACCATGCATCTGTACTCACCACCATGCAGCTGTACTCA